>NC_132925.1:39423207-39603207 GCF_047675955.1 Chlorocebus sabaeus | reverse complement strand
TTGTTTGTTTGTTTTGCAGGGAGTGGGGATGAGCAATGGCATGATTTTGACTCACTGCAACCTCCGCCTCCCAGGTTCAAGCAATTCCCCTGCCTCAGCCCCCAGGATAGCTCAGATTACAGGTGTCTGCCACCACATCCAGCTAATTTTTGTATTTTCGGTAGAGGTAGGGTTTCATCATGTTGGCCAAGCCGGTCTCGAACTCCTGACTTCAGTCTCAGCCTCCCAAAGTGCTGGGATTACATGTGTGAGCCTCTGCACCCAGCCCATATTTCCATGTTTTCTATTTGAATGCTGTTTTTTTCTTATTGACTTCCAAGTACTATTTATACTTTAAAGAAAAACAAATCAGGCTTTTGCCATGTGTAGCAGAAGTTTATTTACTTATTTATTTGCCAGAGTGTCATGATTTTTTTTACTGGGTTTGTGCGAGTTTTTTTCTTAAGGTAGTATAGATGTTTTATAGTTCTGTGTAATCAAATTGGCATTATTTTTCTCCATGGCTTAGCTCTTTTGTCTTCCAAGATTTGCAGAAATACCCATGTTTTCTTCTGGCATTTTTGTTATTTTCCTAAAAAAAAAGTTGGTAATTTTAGTGTTTATTTTAAGGTGTGAGGGATGAAACTTGCCTTAATCATTGTTGTATGCTAGGTGCCTACCCTTTCCCATTTCCTTCCCACAACCTCTCAAGCAAAAAGATATTCTCTTTTACCTAATCCACACACACTTTGCTATTAATACTATATTCTCATCTCTAGCCAGCCTGGCATACCATCAGAGAAAAGATAGCTGTTTCGAAGATTTTTGCCAGTTGGAATGCCCAACCCGTTTCTGATGAGAATCCTGGGTTACCGTGGTGCTGCATTTGATGTCTTATTGCTGGGATCTCTAATATGTTGCATTGCATTCCATCAGATTTTTAAAATTATATCATGATTCTATTTAAAAATGTAGCCTCAAGTCATTTTATTTCCTTGACCTCAGAAGTTATCTGGAGATAACACATCATACTAATGTGTTTTCCAAAGATAGGGTGGAGTTATCTCAGCTGTTGTTGAGTTGTTACATGTGATCAAAATTTTATCACTTAAATTTCTTACTCTGTGTGTGGTTTTAATGTGGAGTTCATAGAAGAGTGGTTATCAGTGATTAGAGAATAGTTTATTAATAAAAGTAATGACTAGGAAAACTGAGCCATAGAACTACTCCCTAAATTATACATTATGTAGTTTTTTTGGAAGTTTCTAAGTAAGATCCACTTTGTATAATAGCAGATTTCTTTCAAAGGACTTCTGGCATTGACCCCTTTGCCAGTGTTTTGGAAACCTAGTATCAGTTATTTGAGGTTAGTAGCTTCTTTTTTTTTTTTTTTTTTTTTTTTTTGAGACGGAGTCTTTTGCTCTGTCGCCCAGGCTGGAGTGCAGTGGCACGAACTCGGCTCACTACAAGCTCCGCCTCCCGGGTTTACGCCATTCTCCTGCCTCAGCCTCCCGAGTAGCTGGGACTACAGGCGCCCGCCACCTCGCCCGGCTAGTTTTTTGTATTTTTTAGTAGAGACGGGGTTTCACCGGGTTAGCCAGGATGGTCTCGATCTCCTGACCTCGTGATCCGCCCGTCTCGGCCTCCCAAAGTGCTGGGATTACAGGCTTGTTATGTTAGTGGACTCAGTGTTTTCAGCACCTGCCTCCCAAATGATACTGTGTGTTCTATTTAGTTTTTTTTTAAATTTTATTTTTGTTTGTTTGTTTGTTTTTGTTTCGTTTTGTTTTTTGAGACAGTCTTGCTCTGTCACCCAGGCTGGAGTGCAGTCGCGTGGTCTTGGCCACTGCGACCTCTGCCTCCTGGGTTGAAGTGATTCTCATGCCTCAGCCTCCTCAATAGCTGGGACTACATGTACATGCCACCACGCCTGGCTAATTTTTGTATTTTGAGTAGAGACGGGGTTTTGCCATGTTGCCCAGGCTGGTGTCAAACTTCTGGGCTCAAGCGATCCACCCACCTCGGCCTCCCAAAGTGCTGGGACTACTGGTGTGAGCCACCGTGACTGACCTATTTAGTTTTTAAAGTTTGCAATTTGTGAGTGTTCTAGCGTTGTGTCTGATAATCCAAAGGAGAGAGATTACATTAAGGAGGTAGCAAATCTGAGATGTTTCAGAAAATTATGAGTGCTAGAAATGCTGAATCCTGGTCTTTCTTCTCAAAATATTAGCATCTTCAGCCTCCTTAATTATGTTGTGCAGGAAGCTTCAAACAAACCTATACTTTGGAACTGAAAAATACTACTGTTTTCCCTACATATGTTGTTTCCTAGGGATGGGCCCTCGGGGGTTATTCCCTGTGGCTATTTATTTTACATTCGAACATTTATAAATTTAACAAGAGCATTTATTGGTGCCTTCATATTTCCCATAGTATAGTAAATTAGATTGTTCAGCCTATAGCAGACATGGTTTCATTAACCTTCCTTTGATGTATTCTGCCGTGTTAATATTATGAATAAAATATGCGGCCAATAAAAAAAATCATTACTTCCAGTGCAGCGTGAGCTGTACAAAGTGGAGTGGAATTATCTTCATTGATTTGAACACAATACTTTCGTAGCCTAATGTTGCATGATGTTTTTCATTGGTTGCATCTCAATGTTGATTCTCTTTGAGTTCTGTTCAGTTATACTACTTTAATTTCCAGATGTATTACTGTCAAGTTTGATCTGGAGTTTCTCTGTTCTCTCATTCTCAATAATACATTGATGGTTTGATTTTAGCCATAGGGCCTTTGTTAAATTTCATATTGTGGGTTTGGTTTATCATTCCAGCCAAGTTCTTTAAATTTTTATTCAGTGTTTCATTTTAAGCCATTCTTCCTAGGTTTGTGTCAATCTTAGGTGGCTGTGTTGAAATCAGAGGTTATAAATTGACAGCCAGATCTATCCCATGATGTGTTTTATTTGACAATTTTGTTTTTGTTTTTGTTTTTTAAACTAGAGTTTTGTACTGTGTGATTTACCAACTATTGCCCCTTATTGCATTACACAGTTTGGCTTCACACTTATACATTTGTTGCTTAGCTGTTGATGGCATTTGCTTTTGCAACCTAAAATAAATGAAATCATTTATAAAAATATTGATTGGGACAAGGGAAGGACAGAGCTTATAGTCTTATAACGAGAAACCTCTGTTGAACTTGGCATTCATCTTTTAATCTTACATATAGTTTAAATATACAAAAATAAATAAGTGTGTGTGTGTGTGTGTGTGTGTGTGTGTGTATGTAGGATACAGAATTTCACTCTGTCATCCAGGCTGGGTTGCAGTGGTGCCATCACGGCTCACTAGCCTTGACTTTTGGGGCTCAAGTGATCCTCCCACCTTAGCCTCCGGAGCTGCTGTGACCGCAGGCATGCACTGCCAGGCCTGGCTAATTTTTTTTTTTTTTTTTTTTTTTTTTTGAGACAGAGTTTTGCTCTTGTTGCCCAGGCTGGAGTGCAATGGCAGGATCTTGGCTCACAGCAAACTCCGCCTCCCGGGTTCAATCCATTCTCCTGCCTCAGCCTCCAGAGTAGCTGGGATTACAGGTATGCGCCACCGTGCCCGGCTAATTTTGTATTTTTAGTAAAGACGGGGTTTCTGCATGTTGGTCGGGCTGGTCTCAAACTCCGGATCTCAGGTGATCTGCCTGCCTCAGCCTCCCAAAGTGCTGGGATTACAGGCATGAGCCACCACGCCCAGCCAATTTTTTTGTTTCTGTTTTTTGTAGAAATGGTGCTTCCCTGTGTTGCCCAGGCTGGTCTCGAACTCCTGGACTCAAATAATCCTTCTGCCTTGGCCTCCCAAAGTGCTAGGATTATAGGCATGAGCCACCATACCTGGTTCAGCCTTTATATTCTTACCTGTTAGTATGATTGTTTAGCAAATGAAGTAAATTGGAATGTAGTGGTATACACATCTCAAGGTTGTTTATAGTGTATAACAATTAATTTTGTAAAATAGATCATTAAAATCAAGAAACTTAGTGATTGAGTAATAGTTGAAAAAATGGTTTTGACATCTGTGTTAGTGACCTTTCTGATACCTGAGACTCCCCATTCTTTGAACTCTATTTAATACAGCAATCCTTTTCGCACCAGTTGAGCATTGTATTTATTCGTTCTCTTTTTTAGACCTCATTTACAATGGGAACTGATTCTCCTGAATTTTGATCTCTGCATTTTTTTTCTTTTAGCCTTCAGCATTACTCTTGTTTCCCCTAGTTTTGCATATCATCGTAAGAAATAGGATCATCACTCATAACTCATTCACCTTACATTTCTTTCCTTTTCCATAATACCTAATCACTTATTTTAGATTTAAAGAAAAAAAGATACTTTTTTAAAGGATGAAAATAGCTAAACCTTGAGTATTGTGTGTTAGGTAATGTATTTGAAGAATTTCACATAGATTATTTCTTATAATATCATGACAGTTCTTTAAAATAGATACTGTCATTAGCTCTATATTACAGATGAGGAACTGATGCTTAGTGAGGTTAAATAACTTGCTCATAGTCACATAACTCCTAGTAACAGAATTGGGACTTCTATATAGTTTTATATGACTCATGCTAATCTTACTCCTTAATTACTATGCTATATAGTTTGTCTTTGTCCTTGTTTCTTCCTTCTCCTGATTTTCTAGAATCTTGCTTCTTCAGTTTCAGTTATCCCTTTTCCCTCTTTTTTCTTTTTTTGATATGGAGTCTTGCTCTATCTCCTAGGCTGGAATGCAGTGGCATGATCTCAGCTCACTGCAACCTCTGCCTCCTGGGTTCAAGCCATTCTCCTGCCTCAGCCTCCCAAGTAGCTGGGACTGCAGGCACCTGCCACCATGCCCGGCTAATTTTTTGTATTTTTAGTAGAGACGGGGTTTCACCGTGTTAGCTGGGATGGTCTCGATGTCCTGACCTCATAATCCTCCTGCCTTGGCCTCCCAAGTGCTGGGGTTACAGGCGTTGACCACCATACCCGGCCTTTCTTCCTTTTTTATAACTTTATTCTACCCTTGTCTACTTAGCTTACAAATAAATTTGGGTCTCTTTCAGCCAGTAATATCTCTAGCCAGTAAAAAGTGCAAACAAAAACCCAGCGACAATGTTTCTTTGACTTTGCTCCCCTAGAGTTACCAACTCCCAGTTCTTTGTTTACTTTCGTCACCAGAGACTTTGTGAGAATAAATTGAATTAACTACCTCCTATTCCTCACCTGCTACCTGCTCACTCATGAACCAATAAAGCTTGATTGCTACTGGCACCATGGTCTGAAACCTCTTTTTCCAAGAGCATCACTGAACCAAGATATACCAAGATATTGGGTATAGATCGAATAACCTATTTTTAGTTCTCATCCCGTCTGCTATTGAAATGTTTCACAGTTTCACCTCTCACCGTTAGAGAAATTTCAGCTTTGGATCATCGATGTTAATCTTTCCTTGCTTTCTTGTGCCTCTTAGTTTTTTCTTCATGTTTGCTAAGTCACCTATGTTACCTGCTTCTTAAATTTAGTGTTTTTCAGGATTCCATACTCAGTCCTTTCCTTACTCTTCAACTCTGCGTCGTCGTCTTAGGTGAACACGTCTATTCTCATGGCTTCAGCTATTGCCTGAATCTCAAGCTGTACTCCACTCCTGCTTCCTGAGTTTTGCCTTGACCTCTGTTTGCAACCACCTAAGTAATATAGCTACCCAGAGTGTTCTGAGATTCATTAAGTAAAAGTTCAGATAATTTTTCCTTCAAACCTTTCTACTCTTTTTGCTTTCTGTGTCTCATCACCTACTTAGTTGCCCACACTTAAAAAGAGTTAAATTAATCCCAGTCTCTTTGTTTCTTGGATTCTCTATTAGTCTCATGTTCAGCTAGCCAGTATACCTACCCTACCTTCTCCCTGCTTTAAAAAAAAATCCCTATTGCCTTATGCCCTGATCCAGCCTTCGGATTCTTGTAGAAGGTTTCCAGCTGCTTACCCTGCATTCATTCTCATCTTCCCAAGTCTCCTCCTCTCCATATCCATTTTCCATAATACTGTTTGAGTTAAAACAGACATGTCAGTTTGTAATCTAATTTTTTTCTTCAAGCTTTATTGATATAATTGAAAAATAAAAATGTATATATTTACAGTGTACAACATTTCTATATGTGTATACATTGTGAAATATGTAATACTAAGTTTTAAAGAAATGCCCATTGCCCCTAAACTTAATTTAGTCAGCAAATATTTACTGAGTACCTACTGTGTGCTAGGCACTATTCTACATGGAGATAGAGCAGTGAATAAAACAGACAAAAGCCTTTGCCATCATGGAACCTTGTCTAGTCAGAGGAAGCAGATAAAATAAACTATGTGGTTAGAAAATGGTAAGTTTCGTTTATAAAGTGGGGAAGGCAGATGGGGAATGTGGAGGTGGAGGAATGAGTTGGAATTTTAAATGGAATGATTAAGGAAAGCCATACTAAGAAGGTAACACTTTAACCAAAGATTTTGAAGGAGTTGAGACAAATGAGCTTTGAGCATGTCTGGGGGGAGAACATTCTAGGTTAAAGGACTAGAAGCCCTGACGTACAGAATCCCTGAATGTGAAAATGTACCATATGTGTTCAAGAAATAGCAGAGAACTAGCTTGGCTAGAGAAAAGTTAGCAGTGAGGACAGCAGTGGAGTAGAAGAATAGAGGACAGAAATAATGAGATGAGTATGTAGTATCTTATAGACCAATTAGGTGGAGTAGAAGAGATACAGTCTAACTTAACTTGATTTTAGTTGATAGTAGACTGGAAAGGAATAAGGGTAGAAGCAGACCATTTAGGAAGATATTACAGTAATCCAGGTGAAAGATGATAGTGGCTTAGACAAGGGTTCTAGCAGTGAAAATGATGAGTGGTTGGATCCGGATAAATTTTAAAGGTAGAACCATTCATATTTTCTGGCATTTGGCTATGAGGGTGTGTGTGTGGGTGTAGGTGTGTATGTGTGAAAGTGTAAGAGAGAAGGGGCTGGGAGTTGATTTAGGATGATTCTAAGGTTTTTAGCCTGAGCAATACCAGATACACAGTTGGATATACTAGTGTGGAGTTAAGGGCAGAAGTCTAGTATATGTGTATATATTTATAATCAGTATATAGTAGTATTGAACCATTAGACTGGATGAGATTATCAGGGGGAAGTGAGTTTAAAGAATAGAGGAGGTCTGAGGACTAATTCCAGGGATCTTCCAATTTTTAACAGATCAAAGAGAATAGAAGGAAGTAGAAATGGAGAAAAGAAGAGTTGTCTGTAGGGTAGGATGAAAACCAAAAAAGTGCAGTGTCCTGTGAAGTGAAGAAGGTGCTTCAATGAAAGGAACATGATTGACTTTTCCAATTGGTAGTGCTAAGTCAAGTAGATGAGAAGGGTAAGATGATGACTGAAAATTGGCTTTGGATTCAGCGACAAGGAGATTGTTGATCTGGAATAATTTTGGCATAGTGGTAGTGAAATTCTGTTGGCGTAAGTTTTAGAATAGGAGGAGAGAGGAATTAGAGAAAGTCAGCTTAAGGAGAGGAGGCAGAAATATGGATAGTGTGTTTGTTTTTTCAGATGGGAGAAATAATAGTTTATGTGCTGATTGTAATGTTTCCACACAGAATAATTAATGCAGAATGACAAAAAAAAATTCTGGAGCAATGACCTTGAGAACAGGACTATTTTTGTTTTTGTTTTAACATGTAGCAATGTTTGCCTTAGGAAGGAGCTGGGTTAGCTTATCTCTAGATACAGAAGTAAAGTAAGAGTATACGGAGATAGATGCTGGTAGGTTAGTGCTTATAGTGATGCAAGCAAGGCCATCTGTTGAGGCTAAGGACAGAGAAGGGGTGTTAGAGGTTGAAGAGGAGGAAAGAAGAAATTAAGTGGTCTGGAAAAGTGGATGGACCAGGAAAGTGTATAATTATTGCTGGACGAATTGATTTTGAGACAAGTTGTGGCTCTGTCACCCAGACTGCTGGAGTGCATGGCGTGATCTTGGATTGTTTCAACCTTTGCCTCCCAGGCTCAAGCCATTCTCCCACCTCCTTCTCCCAAGTAGCTGGGACTACAGGTGCACACCACCACGCCTGGCTAATTTTTGTATTTTTTGTAGAGATGGGGTTTTGCCATGTTGCCCAGGCTGGTCTCAAACTCATGAGCTCAAGCGATCTGCCCGCCTCAACTTCCCAAAATGCTAGGATTACAGGTGTAAGCTACCACGCCTGGCCAACAAATTAAATTTTGATGATGACTTTAACATAAGACCAATCAGCATAATTAGAGGTTTCTTTGCAGCCATATTCAGCTCTTTGGTCGTAGACATGGACTGGGCAGAAAACTGAACTCAACCAGGGTTGTGGAAAAACCAAAAGCTTTTTCTTAAATATTTTTGCCTTTGCAGGCTATCTAGTCTCTGTCACAACTACTCAGTTCTGTCACTGTAGTCCAAAAGCGGCCATAGACAATACTTAGCTGAATGGCATAGCTCTGTTCCATTAAAAGTTTATTTTTAAAAACAGGAAGCAGACTATTCCCGTGGTTTGTTGACGCTTGTCTTAGAAAGAGAGGATAATGATGGACCGTGGAATTTAAGGCTAAGGAAGGAAAGGAGGAGAACATAAGTGCGTGAAGTGTAGTGAGAAGGTGGTAGGGTCAGTGGCATGATGTTTCACTGTTTCCTGATCTCTGCTGTACTCTTACATGACCTTATATTTTGAATATAGTTTTCTCTGTCTGCGTGAAATGCTCCTTTCATACACAGTTTAGATATCATTTCTTTTATACTTTTATTTCCTCTGCTGTGGCCACTGATATATGGAAAATGCTCAATAAATGCTGAAACTGGAAATTCTCACTTCAGTTTGGTAGGTAAGATTATTTCAAATTGGGAGATTGTGAAAGTTTGCTTATCCACAGTATTTCCCACTCAGTAGCCAATTCTATGCTTGAACATGGTGATTCTCAACTTTGTTTTCTGCTTCAGTTTACCTGATACTGGCCACATAAACGAGGTAAGGGCAGTGCCCTGCTCCTCATTCCTACTTGGTGCTTAAGTTAGAATGCCTTTCTTTTTCTCCACTGATGCTGGGTTGGTGTCTGTATGCTGCTGAGCATGGATATTTAAACATATGACCTGTAATAAGCTTGTGAGTATGGTAACACGTTACCTTATAGGTTATTTTTTATATTTCAGTTAATTATAGAAGACAAGTGGTTGTTCTATCAGTTATATACTATCAGGTAACTATAAGATCTTTTTTTGTGTGTGGAGGTTAGAGACATTTTGGACTGTTTAGTCTGACTTTTCATATTGTAGTTAAAGAAACTGAAGCCTAGAGATGCAAGTGACTTGCACACACCAACTAGTAGAGCTAGGGCTAGAAATCCATGTTTCTTAGTTTCAGATTCAGTACTCTCCCTGCCACTATGATACTTAGCTTAATAGGATATGAGGACATTGATTATCAGCCTAGAAAATATTAAATTTTATGACGGGTGATATCATCTAAAATTATGGTAACCAAAATAATCGTTTAAATGTAATTGGGAATCTTAACAATATTGAAATGACTATTTTTTCCCCATTGAATTATTAGTAAAAAGGTGTGGTTGACTTGTTTTTATTATTATGGTTATATTCTGAAGTAATTTTATATAATGAAAATTGACACATTAATCTTTAAAAATCCAAATAAGTAAATGTCTAGAGAATTTAATTTGAATATTTAAAAACCAGTTTCTAATCTGTTTTGTTTTTTCTTTTTTTAATAAACTCTTTCAGAAAGATGAGGTCTATCTTAATCTGGTGCTGGACTATGTTCCGGAAACAGTATACAGAGTTGCCAGACACTATAGTCGAGCCAAACAGACGCTCCCTGTGATTTATGTCAAGGTATGTAAAAACAGAACAATTTTCCATTTTAGAAAACATTTTTTATGAACCAACGAGAGCCTCTCGTATGTTTTAACTGTATTATTGTATTTAATACTCAGGGAGAAAAACTGTAAACTAGGTATTGTTGGAACTTTGGTAAATCCTTTTACAGTTTTAAAACGTGAAGTGTGCACCTTTTGAAGTTTTATAACTCAGATAGTAAAGATATTCTGGTAAATTACAGTGAATATTTTTGACAGACATTTATAGATTTTATTTCTTCTAGTCATAGTACATTTTTATTTAACTTCTGGTATCTTTATTGTGCCACAAACCAACATAGGAGCATATCATATAAAATTGTAAAATATAGTTATAAATATATTCCAATTCATTTGTTCATAAATGCAATTTATATATTTGTTGGCATCTGTAGCTGCAGCTTAAACTGTTGGTGATTTTAAATATACACTGGATGTTGTTTATTTTTTGGTATCTAATATCAATGCCATCTTGTTTATTTGCTAGAACTTGTGGCAGAATAGCTAGGTATTTAGCATGATTTTTATTAAAGTTTTGGTTAATTATTAGTAACAAATTATTTTATTAACTATGGCATTGTGAAAACTAGTAGTTAAGTTTGAAAGTTCAGATATCTAAATACAATTTTTAAATTTAACCCTTTATGGAAATGAGTATAGAAAATAAAATGACAATGACTCTGAATGTCTTGTGGTTAGAGTTTTTGAAGTCTTAATTGTTAAAAATTTAAGCTTCACAATAATAAAAGGGTTACCAAAGTAGGAACATTAATAATAGAAGTTCTTTGGGTGAATTTTGTATGAGCTAATAATAATAATAATAATAATAGAAGTTCTTTAAGCACTTTTGTTAGCTAGATTACTTTGGCAAGGAGTCCGGGATTCCTGTTGAATTTAGTACGAGGAATTAAATGCTGATTTCAGTATAATTTTATTTGGGCTTATCAAAACTTGGTTGAGGTTGTAGTTGAACTGATGATAGCAGAAGACTAAAAGAAACAGTTTTCTACTACAGATTTACTGTAGTACTTTATTCTGGTTTTAGAACAGCAGGTCCTATTCTAGATAACTAGCACAACAGTACATTCCTTTGAACTGTCTAAGTCTAGAATAATTTTTGATCTGCTTAATTTACATTATGATGGTCTGGGTCTGCCTATTCTGTGGCTCTTAGTGCTAGTACAGAGAGGTGGCACATTTATGAAGTAGAAGAAACCCTAAATTTGGTTCCTGAAGACCTAGTTTTGAGGCAAAAAAATTAGTTATATCCTTCCAAACGGGTCACTGATCCATTCTCTGCTTAGCTTTCGTGTCGGTAAAATTGTACTTATTTATTTACTGGCCACAATATACCATTTTGGCCCATAGGATGAGCTTAGCATATGAGAAAACATTTGGAGGCTGTAAAGTAGAAGTAATAGAAGGTCCTAACAATACATTAAAAGTGACCAGATTTTTGTTCCACATCTTTGATTCAGCCAGTAAATGGTAAATTATTGCAGAATAATCTGAAGCTAATGAAATATTTTAGTCTTCTTCTAATAAGTAGAAAAAAATGGCACAAACAACTATAAAACAAGACAAAATGTATGTATTATGAAGTGGTGAAGAGTCTAGAAATGTCATATTCTTTTCTATTGGCAGAAACAACAGGCGTATAATGATACCCCTGTTGAAACAACTCTCCAAATTTACGTATCTCTTCATGACCTATAATGATCCCTAGTTAAGCAGTACATATTTTCTGCTACTTCTTAAGATATGTCAAATGATTTTCTGTTCATATATCTGTCTACAGAAATTTTGCTTATTTCAGGATCTTTACTCATTCTAAACTTTTGTTTTTATTATTGGAGATTTCAAGCATATATAAAAGCATATATAAAAAGAGAGAAAATAGAACATTGAACCTCCATGTACCTGTGAGACAATATCGACAGTTATCAGTTCGTAGCCAAAATTATTTTATCTATGCCATTTTCTACTTTGCACTCCCTTTATTTTTTTGAAGCAAATTCTCGATATTTTTACTTTCACATATAAGAATTACAGTGTGTATGTGTGTATATTAAAAAGTATATATTATATAGACTATATATAGTGTATATATTATAGTGTATATATACTATATATGTATACACTGTATATACGCTACACTATATATAGTGTATACACTATATGTACACTATTGTGAATATTGTGAAAACTAGTAGTTACGTTTGAAAGTTCAGGTGTCTAAATACAATTTTTAAATTTAACCCTTTATGGAAATGACTGTAGAAAATAAAATGACATTGACTCTGAATGTCTTATGGTTAGGGTTTTTGAAGTCTTAATTGTTAAAAATTTAAACTTCACAATAATAAAAGGGTTACCAAAGTAGGAACATTAATAATAGAAGTTCTTTGGGTAGATTTTGCATAAGCTAATAATAATCATAATAATAATAGAAGTTCTTTAAGCACTTTTGTTAGCTGGATTACTTTGGCAAGGAGTCATATATGTAGTATATATAATATACACTATATATATAGTGCATACACTATAATATACACTATATATAGTGTATATTATATATACTACATATATGACTCCTTTATATAGTGTATGCACTATATATAATGTATATATAGTGTATATAATATATATTTATATATAAAGTGTACATATACTTTATATATATATAGATAAGGATGTTCTTTTTTATTTCCTTCCTTCCTTCCTTCTCTTCATTTACTGAAATTTATAATAATTAGTCAATTCCATAGCATCCTCCATAGGTACCAGTGAGGTGTTTTGTTGTTTGTTTTAAAATATCTTGTGTGAGTGTTAATAATATTTGACAATTTCCTTGCTTTCTAACATGACAAAGTATTCCAGGTTCATCTTACACATTCTTCCTCAGACTTAGAATCAACCATTTCTTCAAGAAGACCTTGCTCTTTGAGTGGGAGGTGGTATTTAGAGACCACAGTCTGGATGCTAGAAGTGCTGTCACAGGGTTGGTTATTGTTTGTGGGTCTTTTTAGTGAACAGAGCTAGGAAATATGTGGATAATTTTCTCAGATGTAATGCATCTTTTTTTTTTTCTGAAAATAAATACACCATGAGTTCATATTGATACTTTCAAATAAAATTTATGAGTTTTTACTTAACTGTAATAATCTTATATTTGTATTTCCTTTCTCTTACATTGAAAATTTCATTTCTCAATGATAGCAGTATATTTAATGATTTATTCTACCCTGCACCCTACATAACTGTCTTAGAATAGCACTTCCAACACTAGCACCACCAGCTAAAAATAATTTTAAGATCTAAGCACAGCTCAGTTTTACCTGTTAGATCTCATTAGGGATGAACAATCAAATGTCTCTGTTCTAAAGAAACACCGAGGCCAGGCACATTGGCTCATGCCTGTAATCCAGCATTTTGGGAGGCCGATGTGTGCAGATCACCTGAGGTCAGAAGTTCAAGACCAGCCTGGCCAACATGGCGAGACCCCACCTCTACTAAAAAATACAAAAATTAGCTGGGCGTGCTGGAGCACACCTGTAATCCTAGCTACTCGGGAGGCTGAGGCAGAAGAATCACTTGAACCTCTGAAACAAAGGTTGCAGTAAGCCAAGATCACGCCACTGCAGTCCAGCCTGGGTGACAGAGCGAGACTTCATCTCAAAAAAATTGAATAATTCCTCTCTGTGTGATGATGTTCTATTAAGCATTTGTTTGTTTCAGTTTACTTTTATTATAGATAGTGGTTTTCTAAATTTTTAAATAAAATTTACTTTTAAATTAATATATTTATACATAGTTCAAAACAAGATTGACAAAACAAGGTTCAAAGAAGTTTAGCTTTTATCTCTGTTCCCTCTGCTCTGTTCCTTTCCTTTACCAGTGTTAAATATTTTTTAAATGTTAGTAATTTATCCTACCATTTTTAAAATAAGCAAACATGCAATTATTCTTACCCTGTTTTTATATAAATGGTTACATAAAGTACACGTTTTTCTCTTTTTTTCAGTTAAAAATATATCCTAGAGATCAGTCCATATTTTCATGTGTGTGTATATCACCTTCTTCATGGCTACTATATTACTTCATCATGTGACTGTATTCTAGTTAATTCACCCAGTGAGCTATTAATGCACATGCCATTTTCCCCTTGTTTTTTGTTGTGTTCTTTTGGGTTTCGCTATTAAAAATAGTTCTATAGTGAACAACCCTGTGCACTAATTGTATTTTTGCCAGCAAATAGTTGAGCTAGATATCTGGCATTATGTATTTTAAAAATGAAAATAAAATTATTGTACATACTGAGGTTGGCATACAGAGAGAGATTTAGCACTCCTTTCTTTCTCCCCGTTGTGGGAAAAGGGTTTTGTTTTGTTTTATTTTTTAATGTAACCACAGCCCTTTCAGAGGCCAGATCTATTGGCTCTGGGCATTATTCTTTGGGGACATAGATCCCTTAAAGGTCTGAAAAGATGAAAACAGTGTCTGGAATTGATGAGTTATGAGTTGATCTCCTTCACATGGTCATTCTACATAGTTCTATTGTAATCCTGTTGTATGAAAAATGTTAGATTGTGAGAGGGATATAAAAGTAGTAAATGCAAGTAACTCTTGCCTTCATGAACCTCACCATCTGATACGGACTTGTTTGGCATACATGCTACCAGAATGGCAACTGCATTTCTTTATAATTGCCTTTCACTTTTTCTGGGAGAGTTGAGTATGTTCTATGAGCAAGATACAGGTTAAAAACTTTTTGAGCACCTTTGCTTTTCTGATGAGTATATTTTAGAACTAAGTAGGTTTTAAAATGCAACTCTAAAACGGATGACTGGCAAATCGTTGTGAACTTAATAATTTTCTTTTTATTGAAAAGACATGTTTAAGGACAGGGTCTGATCACACAAGAGAGTTGGATGCATTTTTTGAATCATAAAATTGTTATTACTTGTTTTAACTTGTATTCTATTACTTGCTTTATTTTATTACTTCAGATATTATGGCACCGAGAAGAGGGCATTGGATTTGAGTTACATATAACTAACTGTTCAAATTGTGTTCAACTGCAGAGTACATTCCCTTCTGTGATATTTTGTCCTGTAACCTGAAACGTAGTAATTATTTTATAGAAATGTTAACAATTTTGTATGAACTTTGAATAAAATGAAAAATTAAAAAAATTGTGACCATTGAGCCTCAATATCTTCTGCAAAACTGGGGATAATGTGTATCTCACAGAGTGGTTGCTAGAATTAAGTAAACAAATAGGCAGAAATGCTTTTCTTGGTTTGGCACTTAGTACATGTTAAACCTGTTATATTTTAAAATGTGTTAATTTGAGTTTCTAAGAATTAATCATTCTAGTATTTTATTTAGCCACCAACCTGCCTTTGTTTTGTTGTTGTTGTTGTTGTTTCGAGAGAGAGAATCTCGCACTGTAGCCCAAGCTGGAGTGCAGTGGTGCAATCTCGGTTCACTGCAACTTCTGTCTCCCGGGTTCAAGCAGTTCTCCTGCCTCAGCCTTCCTAGCTGGGATTATAGGCATGAACCACCAAGCCTGGCTAATTGTTTATATTTTAGTAGAGACGAGGTTTCACTATGTTGCTCCCAGGGTGGTCTCGAACTCCACTTGCCTTGGCCTCCCAAAGTGCTAGGGTTACAGGTGTGAGCCAACGCACCCAGCCTCCACCAAGCTATTTAATGATTATATTTTACACCTTCATTTAATAAAATATGGCAAAATACATGAATAGTAATTGAAAGAGAAGCACTTACTCAAACCACTACAGAATATTGTGTGTGTGTGATATTGAGCAAGTTGTTTAATCTCTCTGGGCCTCAGTTATTTTATATTTAAAATGACAATAATAAAGTACTTATTACATAAGGTTATTATGAGGAGTAAGTGAAATAATACACATAAAGCAGTTAAAACAGTGCCCAGCACATGATAAGTTGTTTTTCTGTTCTTGTTTTTGCTATCTTTCTAGTCTAGAAAGCTTCTCGGCTTTCTTATAAATACACTTTTACAAAGTGAAACAACAACAAATATATAATATTACATATTTCTTTTTTTTTCCCCTGTTGGAAACTTTTATATGTATATACACTTTTTAAGTTCTAGGGTACATGTGCACAACGTGCAGGTTTGTTACATATGTATACATGTGCCATGTTGGTGTGCTGCACCCATTAACTCGTCATTTACATTAGGTATATCTCCTAATGCCATCCCTCCCCCCTCCTTCCACCCCATGATAGGCCCTGGTGTGTGATGTTCCCTTTCCTGTGTCCAAGTGTTCCCATTGTTCAGTTCCCACCTATGAGTGAGAACACGGCAGTGTTTGGTTTTTTGTCCTTGTGATAGTTTGCTGAAAATGCTTCATCCATGTCCCTACAAAGGACATGAACTCATCTTTTTGTATGAGTATTACAAAATATATTTTTTGTATAGTATTAGTATTCCATGGTGTATATGTGCCACATTTTCTTAATGCAGTCTATCATTGATGGACATTTGGGTTGGTTCCAGGTCTTTGCTGTTGTGAATAGTGCCGCAACAAACATACATGTGCATGTGTCTTTATAGCAGCATGATTTATAATCCTTTAGGTATATACCCAGTAATGGGATGGCTGGGTCAAATGGTATTTCTAGTTCTAGATCCTTGAGGAATTGCCACACTGTCTTCCACAATGGTTGAACTAGTTTACAGTCCCACCAACAGTGTAAAAGTGTTCCTATTTCTCCACATCCTTTCCAGCACCTGTTGTTTCCTGACGTTTTAATGATCGCCATTCTAACTGGTGTGAGATGGTATCTCATTGTGGTTTTGATTTGCAATTCTCTGATGGCCAGTGATGATGAGCAGTTTTTCATGTGTCTATTGGCTGCATAAATGTCTTCTTTTGAGAAGTGTCTGTTCATATCCTTCGCCCACTTTTTGATGGGATTCTTTGTTTTTTTCTTGTAAATTTGTTTGAGTTCTTTGTAGGTTCTGGATATTAGCCCTTTGTCAGATGAGTAGATTGCAAAAATTTTCTCCCATTCTGTGGGTTGCCTGTTCACTCTGATAGTAGTTTCTTTTGCTGTGCAGAAGCTCTGTAGTTTAATTAGATCCCATTTGTCTGTTCTTTATCTTGACATTTCTAGATAAACTTTTCAAGACAGTGAAGGTAGAGTAGATCTTTCAGATGAAAGAATACAAGACATCTTAAAATTAACCTCATTTAAACTGTTAAGCTTTTTTTTTTTTTTTTTCAGAAAAAGAAAACTTGTTTTCACTGATTCTTGCTGACCTAGACAGTCATACCCTGACACAGTAAAATCTCTGTTTTTAGTAAATTTATGCCTGTGAACTCAGTTTCTTATTGGAGATTATCTTTTTAGTGATAATGAATTAAACTCCTAGAGTAAGCTTTAAGACTTAGAAATTGATTCTGTGAATGATGGTACAATAGTAGAAGTATGAAGTTTTTTAAAAAAAGTTATATGGATACCTAAATGCCTTAATTTTAACTTTGTTGGCAAAATGTTGACCTTATAAAAGATCTTTTCTGTACAGTTTACATCATGCTTCATTTTAAAGAAGACATAAACTTTTCCAGCTATAGTTCGTATTAACTTCAAAGATGTACTAAAATTCAGCTGTCTGCAGTTTTCACCATGCTTCTTAGAAGGAAAGTAGGTTTCAGGTTAACTTTAATTAACCTAAGCCTTAGCAGTAGCTTTTAAAGATGGTGCCATGTGTCAATGCTTCATTAGACTTTTAAGTATCTTTTTTTTTTTTAATTGTTTTTTTACCAGGATATTTGTTATCTTTGGTTTGACTCATTTCAAAAATTCTGTCCATGGTGTAACTTCGGGGTAGAGGTCAGAAGGTAAACAGCCAGAAAAGTTTAAAAGTGAATCAGAACACTGACTTTGAGATAAACAGAAGGTTTAAATTATACTCTCTCCATGAAGTTTCTGTCTTCTGCAGTCAAGAGTGTGATTCTTTATTCCAGTTTCTCAGTGCAGACCCAGTTTCTCAGTGTATCTTTTTGGTAAGAAAACTGAGAACGTCTTCTCTTTTTTAAGATGATGTCAATAGTCAGGCATCTGTTTTTGAATGTCATTTTGAATTATACTTTTTGTGAAGGACATTAACAGGAAGAATGGTGGTGCTACTAACAGAGTTATTGATGTCTTGATAGAGCAGTGATTATAGATTTTCTCAGTCCACATGAGTTTTCCTAGACCACTGTGTCAATCACCTTGGAGGCTGACATCTCAGAAAAATATGATTCTAAAGATGACACTTTGGAAATACGTTTACATTGAGCAGCGTGCCCTACTAGAAAGAACTATAAACTTAAAAATCAGAATACCCGGTTTCTGACCCAAAGTTACTTATTATTCATGATTTCGGATGCTTCTCTGAGCTTTTCATTTGTGTTTTAAATAAAAGCCCATCTTAGCAGGCTTGTAATGTGAGATGTTAGTAAAATTAAAAGTTATAAAACACATTGTAAAATTTCCTTTCTTAAGTTATTAAAGAATGATGCGAATAGTACATATGGTTAATGACACTTTAGCTAATTCATATAGAAATAGCTAATTAATACAGAAATGACATGAAATTTGTGAAAGGAGGATTTAGTGCCGGTAATCCATAGCATTTCACCTGTTCTTTTCTGAGAATCTGTTACTTTATTGACTGCTTAAGTATTCTGATTTGTTTAGGATAGGAAATATTTAATTAATTTCTACTATCTATTACAGTTATATATGTATCAGCTGTTCCGAAGTTTAGCCTATATCCATTCCTTTGGAATCTGCCATCGGGATATTAAACCACAGAACCTCTTGTTGGATCC
The DNA here is from genome assembly GCF_047675955.1 of Chlorocebus sabaeus. Classification (NCBI taxonomy): domain Eukaryota; kingdom Metazoa; phylum Chordata; class Mammalia; order Primates; family Cercopithecidae; genus Chlorocebus; species Chlorocebus sabaeus. Next base: position 39,584,389 of record NC_132925.1, on the reverse strand, counting down.
TGATACAGCCGTATTAAAACTCTGTGACTTTGGAAGGTAAGCTACTGTCCCTCTCCCTGCCCCTTCCCTTCTCCCCTCCTCCCCCTATTATCTTCTTTTAAATATATTCCTTTTGCAATATCAGCCTAAACACAGTAATTCTTATCCAAGAGGTATAAACTAGTGCAGCTGTGAGAGTAGTTTTGTTAGTTTCTGTCAAAATTATAAATGTATGTACTTCTTCATTTAACACTTTAACTTTTAGGAATTATTTCCTTAGAAATACACGTTTACAAAATAGTGTATATATAGGGATTTTTATTATAGCATTGTTTATAAGCATCCGTTAGTAGGAAAATGGCTAAATAAATTATGATACATACAGAGTAACACGTGCAACCATAAAAAAGAATGAGGCAGCTCTCTGTGAACTGAAAGGGAATGATCTCTAGGAAACATTAAATGAAGAAAGCAGATCAAGAGTATGTATATTGTATGCCACCTTTTATGTTTTAAAAACATACAGAGTGTGATGTATATACAAGTACATGTGTGGCTTATTTCTTAAACAGTATGTAATCCATAACATTTGATTGCCTGAGAAAGGAAACTTTGGGAATATAATGTAGTTGGGAAACTCACTTTTTCATTGATTGTATTTTAGTATTGTTTGAGTTTATATTAGATATATACTCCTTTTTCAGTAAGAACTAATTTTTTTCAAAATATTGATTACATTCCTGTGTATCTTTTTAACTTCACAGTTAACCTCAATTCAGGGATGGGATAAAAGGTCTACTAGCAGTGTTTTCTTCATTTTCCTCTATAATTTAACCTTTTATTCTACCCTTTTTTCCTGCAAATTTCATCAAACTTTCTGCTTTTAAAAACTCATTCTTGGTAATATACTGTGAATTTGTAATAAAACTTTATTCTTTCCATTTTCAGTTTTCAGTACTTTTGTGCCTCTCTAATCTAACCTTTTAACATGTAGTCAAGCCTATATTCCCATGTAACTCAGGCAGTTATGCTGCTACTTCCTCACTGGTGTAATCACCTAATCTCTCTCCTCATGGTCCCTAAGACATCTCTACATAATTTGGGTTCTTTCCATTTTAATTTTTTCATCCTTGTTACAAATTATTTCTTTTCACCATAGCTCTATAGATTACATATTGCCCCACACTTGTTGATACCTATGCTCCTGTCCCTTTGTAATACTTTTACATCAATTCACAGTTTAAATTTGGGGTTCAACATAGGATATGTTTTCCACAGGCTTCTCTTGAGACAGATCCTTTAAAAAATAAGCAAATCTGTTCTGTCATGAGTTAATTTTTCTTAGTCTCACAATGACCGTCCTCATTCTACTAATTTCAGATGACCTGTCACTTTGCAGGCCATGACTCTGTTCCCTGGACTATTTTTTAAAATGGTAAAAGACAATGAAGCTCTCATTTGGTGTTTGAAACAAAGCACTATTACTTGTTTATAGGAAAAACTGCCCAAATCATTTATGTTTTCTTGTTAATGGGTGTCTTCCCCATTGAGAGTGACTGACTTGGTAGGGACAGACTATGAGACACCAAGGTTAAAAGAGCTTCTGTTCTCATGATAGTGTCAGAACACTTGGTACAGCCCATTCTCTTGGGACATAAAATAGCTTTATTCTGAAAATTTGGAAGAGGGATTTTGCTTGTTTGATAGCTCATTTTTATAAACCCTCTAAGTTTTTGTTTTTAACAGAATTGATTTGGTCAGATAGAGTTTGGGAGACACTTCGGGCTTTACATATCAGATTGGTAATTTGAACAAAATACTATTACTCTCTTCTTATTTTTTCACTAGATGAAACGGGGCCTAAAAGTAGCTAAAGGACTAGTCGGGCTATTTAGGAACAGAAAGCTAGATGTGATCACAATATTGGGCAAGGAATTAAAACCAGCCTCCTCTGTAAGAGAGGCTGCTCCATTTTTGTAGCTCCATCAAGTAGTGAAAAGACTTCACGGTACAAAGCTTGGGTATTAACATTTTGTCTCATCATGAATTTTCTGAATATAATTAGAATCTATCTTGTTAATTAAGAAGTGTCCTTTAGAAGATATAACGGTCTCCTATCAATTATGCTGAAAACTAAATGTCATAATTTTCATGCAGCCTAAAAACAGGGATTAGTATTTGTTAATTTATGAAATGGTTATTGTATGTCAGTACTTGGGGAGAGGGTTGAAAAACAAACTTCAAAACTAGTGATGAAGGAAAAACAAGTTAAGTTTAGAGTCATCATTGACTAGAAACAAATGGAAGAAAAGAAAGCCCAGTCATTGAAAGAAATCCTTGTGACTACGTTCATCTGTCTTTACCCTGGTTTTCCAGTACCTTTACCTCAGCATTTTCTTACTTTTTTTTTTTTTTTTTTTTTTTTTTTGGCACTTACTGTTTTACTGTTTTGATTTCATTGCATTTTGTGCCTTTATTTATCTTTTTTATTAATGTATGTCAAAATGGCTGGCTTCTACAGCAGTTTATTTTATTCTGTCTTTGGATTATCTTGGGCAACATCTCAAAAGAAATTAGTTGTAATTTATTATACTTTGATGTTTAAAATACATGCTACAAACTATTTTAGTAGGAAAATTGGAGTAAGAAAATATGCAATTAAACTTACTATAGCAGTTAAAATTCATAGGCTGTGAATCATTTCTGCCCTGAAGTTGAAGGGCCTGTTTATAATTTATTGGGTAATAAATGTTTATGCAGTTAATAGATTGACCAAGATATGGAAAAATAGATTGAGTTTATAAACCTTGGAATATTCACCCTTGAGTCAGAAGTCAAAATGCAATACAGTGGCCAGTTTCTAGCCCTTTTTAAAGAAATACATTGGGTAAGGAATATTCATTCTTAGAATCTATTGTCATGCTTTTTGGTGGGGGAGGTACCTCTTTTCTGCCCTTGCTTCTTTGTATTTTAGAAGTGGAATTTGGGGAACAGGATCAGAAGAAATTCAGCACTTACCCTTTTTTGCTTTTGGTGCCTTCTTAGGTGACAAATGCTTTCTTTAAAAATTGCTATTCTTTTTTGCAGGGCAAGGTGATAAAATTGTAAATTTCTTTTGTCAGAGATAGTTATAGTTTACATTTTCTTTTTCATATATGATTCAAATGATGTGAATCTTAGAAAATCATTCGATACTGTGAAAGGGTAGCAGTCTAGGTTCTTTTAAGGTTTAGATTTAAAGAATTTCTGCTTTTTATTTTTATTTTTTTTTTTCTGTTAGTGCAAAGCAGCTGGTCCGAGGAGAACCCAATGTTTCGTATATCTGTTCTCGGTACTATAGGGCACCAGAGTTGATCTTTGGAGCCACTGATTATACCTCTAGTATAGGTAAGTATGAATCTGAATATAATGCTCATAGTTATTAATTGCTTCTTGATTTTAGTAATTTAGTAATACTAATCTGTACTTTTATTTGCATTAAAAGATAGATATATCCCATAATGTTTTTTTCTTAAAGCTTGAGATGCAAACATATATAGGCATACCTCATTTTATGATACTTTCCAGGCACTGCTTTTTTTTTTTTTTAAACCTCTCAAAGGTTTGTGTCAACCCTGAGTCAAGCAAGTCTGCCCTGACTAGTTTTATAAGAGCATGTGCTTACTTCATGTCTTTGTGTCATCATGTCTTTGTGTCACATTTTGGTAATTATTGCAACATTTCAAACTTTCTCATTATTGTATCTGCTATGGTGATCTATGATCAGTGGTCTTTGATGTTATTTTTAATTGTTTCAGGTTGCCACAAACCACAACAATATAAGACAGCAAACTTAATCGATCAGTGTTGTATATGTTATGACTATTCCACCAGCTGGCGATTACCCATCTCTCTTCCTATCCTCAGGCCTCCCTATTCCCTGAGAGACAAAAATATTGAAATTAGGCCAATTAACAACTCTGCAGTTGCTTTTAAGTATTCAAGTGAAAGGTACATCTTTCACTTTTAATCAAAAGCTAGACGTGATTAAGCTTAGCAAGGAAGGCATATCGAAATTGTGCCAGTTAGCCAAGTTGTGACCACAAAGGAAAAGTTCTTAAAGGAAATTAAAGTGCTACTCCAGTGAACAGATGAATGATAAGAAAGTGAAACAGCCTTATTGCTGTTACAGAGAAAGTTTTAGTGGTTTGGATAGATCAAACCAACCATAACATTCACTTGAGCCAAAGCCTGACCCAGAGCAAGGCCTGAACTCCCTTCAATTCTGTGAAGACAGAGAGGTGAGGAAGCTACACAAGAAAAATCTGAAGGTAGCAGAGGTTATTTCATGAGTTTTAAGGAAAAATACTGCACCATGCCATAAAAGTGCAAGGCAAGCAGCAAGTGCTGATGTAGAAGCTGCAGCAAGTTATCCAGAAGATGTAACGAAGATCATTGATGAAGGTGGCTACATTAAACATCAGAGTTTTAATGGAGACCAAACAGCCTCATACTGTATTGGAAGAAGATACCATTTAGGACTTTCATCTCTAGATTTTCTAGAGATGAAAGACTTCCTCTAGAGAGGAGAAGTGTCATTGCCTGGCTTCAAAGCTTCTAAGGACAGGTTGACTCTCTTGTTAGGGCCTAATGCAGCTGGTGACTTTAAGTGGAAACCAGTGCTCATTTACCATTCCAAAAATCCTACGGCCCTTAAGAATGATGCTAAATGTATTCTGCCTGTGCTCCATAAATGGAGCAACAATGAGTAGACGATAGCACATCTGTTTGTAGCATGGTTCACTGAATATTTGAAGCCCACTGCTGAGACCTACTACTCCAGAGAAAAGTATTTCTTTCAAAATATTACTGCTTATTGACAATGCAACTGGTCACCCAAAGGTTGATAAATACATTCGTAAGGCTATAGCTTCCCTAGATAGTGATTACTCTGATGGATCTGGGCAAAGTCAATTTTAAATCTTCTGGAAAGGATTCACCATTCTAGGTGTCATTAAGAACATTTGTGATTCGTGAGAGTGGGTCCAAATAACATTTGGAAGAAGTTGATTCCAAGCCTCATAGATGACCTTGAGGTGTGCTAGACTTCAGTGAAGGAAATCTCTGCAGATGTTGTGGAAATAGCAAGTGAACTAGAATTAGAAGTGGAGCCGGAAGATGTGACTGAACTGCTGCAATCTCATGATAAAACATAAACGAGTTGCTTTTTTTATTGATGAGCAAAGAAAGCGGTTTCTTGAGGTGGAATCTACTCCTGGTTAAGATGCTGTGAATATTGTTGAAATGACAACAAAAGATTTAGAATATTACATAATTGTAGTTGATAAAGGAACAGCAGGGGTTGAGAGGACTGACTCCCATTTTGAAAGTGGTTCTAATGTGGGTAAAATGCTATCAAAGAGCATCTCATACTACAGAAAAATCTTTCGTGAAGGGAAGAGTCAATTTATGTGGCAAACTTCATTGTCACTTTAAGAAATTGCTCCAGCCACATCCTATAGCCTTCGCAACTGCCACCCTGATCAGTTTGCAGCCATCAACATCAAGGCAAGACCCTCTGCTAGCAAAAAGATTACGACTCACTGAAGGCTTAGATGATCATTAGCATTTTTTTAGTAATAAATGTTTTTAAATTAACGTATGTACATTAATTTTTGTTAGACAATTCTATTGTACAAGTGATAGACTACAGTATAGAGTGAACATATCTTTTAGATGCACTGGGATACCAGAAGATTTGTGAGACTTGCTTTATTGTGTCTTACTGTAATGGTCTGGAACCAGTTCCACAACATCTCTGACATATGCCTGTATAGAGTTTTTCAAATTTTACTTTTTAGAATTTAAAATACACCTACTATTCTGTTTTTCCTCCTTGGACTGTTAGAATTGTAAAGCTAATAGCTTTTACCTTAAGAATTTAAATTAATTCTAAGTAACTTTTTTTTTTTTTTTTTACTTTCTTATTTAAAATCCTCCTGAAATACTTCTGAGTGTGATTACACTAGTCGGAGAATTTATTAATGTTATTTCATTAAGTTAATAATGAAAGTGATAGTATGGCCATATTGCTAACATTTCCTTCATGCCATCTCCATTATTTAATGTAAAATCAGCTTAAGTCACTAATAGTTTTGCTAAATGCACTGATTCTGTAGAAGTATGCACCCAAGATGTTAGTGATAGAAGGAACTGAATAGAGACCATTAGCTTTAATCATCATTGACCTTCTCAAGTCTTTACCCCGGATGTTTAGTGATAGGAGGAACTGAATACAGACCATTAGCTTTAATCATCATTGACCTTCTCAAGTCTTCACCCAAGATGTTTAGTGATAGAAGGAGCTAAATAGAGACCATTAGCTTTAATCATCATTGACCTTCTCTTTTACTCCATTTTAGCCCACTAGTCAGGAGTGAACTGAGAGAGCATGATCGGCTGGACATGAATAGGAAGCTAACAAACAAGGAGCAACTTTAAGCTAGATGTGCAAGTGGAAGCTAAAATTATTTTACTCTTATGTATTGTTTCTGAAGAGAATTCCTTTAGTCCAAAAACAGAAACAAAAGCATACAAATAATAAACCCAAAAAATCCCCACAGTAACAGAAAACTAAAACAAACAAAAAAGACCTGGCCTGGCGCAGTGGCTTACACCTGTAATCCCAACACTTTGGGAGGCTGAGGTGGGCAGATCACTTGAACTCAGGAGTTTGAGACCAGCCTGGGCAACATAGTGAAAACCCATCACTACCATAAATTAGCCGGGCATGGTGACATGCTCCTGTAGTCCCAGCTATTTGGGAGGCTAAGGTGGGAGGATGGCTTGAGGCCAGGAGGCAGAGGTTGTAGTTAACTGAGACTGCACCACTGCACTCCAACCTGGGTGACAGAATGAGACCCCCTCTCAAAACAACAACAGCAACAACAAAAAATAAAACAGACCTTGTGACAGTTTTCTGTCTTTTTGATACAAATAGAAATTCTCTGATATAAGCAAACACCCTAATCAGAAACACATTATTTTTTATTTTGCCAAATGGCAAAATGCCAAAGCACATTTTGATTTCTGCCAAGAGGCCAGCAGTTTTACCCACCATTTCCCTTGTACCCTTAGTACAAATGTTAACCCAGTAAAAGTGTATTCTTGTGAAAAGAGTTTTGCCCTCTGGGACGTCTAAAAATGTCTAGAGGACCCAGGTGCAAAGAGTACAAAGTATCCTCTGTAGACCACACTTTGAAATCTGCTTTACCAGAGGGTAGAGAGCATAATAATATGTATACGTATGTGTATATAATTCTCAGAGTCTTGTTATGGCTGTGGTACATGGCATATATGTATGGACAGATGAGAAATAGTACAAAGAATATTTTGCTTGTGGTCGACCTGGGTTTGAGCATCAGGTCACTATTACAGTAAAGTGGAGATTACTGACAGTTCTGCTTTTCTGAGTGGCTGTGAGGCTTAAATAAAATGTTAGTGAAAATACTGTAGAAATGTAAGGTGGTATTCTTTTTGTGGCATTTTTAGACTTGACTCTCCTCAAGAGCAAATTTCAGCCCCTTGTCTTTGGGTATATCATTGTATTTTCCAGCTGCTTTACATTTTATTCAAATATATGATACTGATTATCTATATATACTGGTGTGAGTTGTGCCAGAAACACCTAAAATAAAGGCAGTTTGATTCTTCTCAAAAAGTTATCGCATCATCTCACACATTAAGGAACAGTTACATAAACAGGAGTCTTTTGAACCCTAACAAGCCTAGGTTTGGCCTCCCATTATAAACTTAGGATACTTGCTACTTAAGACTGTAATGTTTTTAAACAGACCCCCCAAAAAGTATACTAATATAGTGACATTTTTAAATGTTTTGAACCATAATGTTTGAAACGAAGAGTAACTGCTTCTGACAAGATTATTGTCATATTTAGATACAGCCAGAGGTAAAGCTGATATCTCTGATTATATTGTCTTACTGAGAAATGGCAGAATGAGAACAAAAGGCTTCCTTAGAACAAGGGATTGAACTTACAGACAGACCATTGAAGAAGCTGTTATTCTGTAACAGTGAGACAGTTATTCAGGAGAGTGGTGTCTTGACTGGGAATTGAGAATGATTCCAGGCCTAGCTCTACTATTCAGTACCTTTACCTTGGGGAAGTCATTTAACTTTATCATGTCTTAATTTCCTTATTCCATGAAATAAGTGTGTTAAACTAAATGGTCTTGAAAGATCACTTTAACATGAACCTGAGTTAAGTATGAAACAAAATGCTATCCTGGCTTTAACCCCAACTAACTAATTTTCAGTGTGCCAAAGCACTATTTTTATTTTTTCAGTACCTTCTATTTAGTTGAAGTTTTATTCTATTTGGAGAATTTCATCCATTTCTCCTTTGAAATAAGAGTAGAGGAGATTTTAGTGTCATTCAGAAAGTATTTGATAAATACTTTGTTTTTACTAACTTGACTGATGTAACATGAATCGAAGGCTGCTAGTATAGTTGTCACCTGAATCTTTTGAGTATCAATCTTCTGGTAACTTCTAGGCAAGAGTATTTCTTGATGTTTTACTTTTTGTCTTCCATATTTATAGCTAAATCTTGCCTAAGAAAGTGTTTCCTGTTGTTTTTTATGAAGGCATAATTATTCCCCTACAATTTTTTCAGCCTTGTATTCTGAGATGAATCATTTTGTATTAGAGAAGAAAAAAGTTGAGTGCATATTACCTTCCATCTTATTAACTAGGTAAAGGGATATTTTAAAACTTGGATTAAAATAAGCATTTACATAAATAAGGAGATACATCTTTTCTACTTGACTATAACAGTTAGTATTACTGTTGGCTTTGAGTAAAGATTCCCTAGCAAGTTTTCATATTTGCTTCATTTATCAATTTCCTAATATATTAAATAGGACTCTTGATCTATATTTGCAGAATAGATGTCTTGGTTATTAACTTAGGACTGAATAAAATCAACTTGAGTTTGTTAAATGAATACTATGTCATTTTTCTAGGTCAATAAAAAGTAGTCACTGGAGCAGTGATTTCCAGTCTCTCTTGATAGTACATCTCACCACATCAAACCTTTAAAATTTTTGTTGTCAACCATTTACTGTTCCTTCTTCTCCTTCCCTACTGGTAGGTGGTAAAGTCCAGCAGTGATTCATATTCGTCTCCCTAAAGCACTTGAGTGTTGGTATATTAGAAACCTAGGAATCTCAGAAATCTGTAAGCTAAAAAGCAGCCTTTTCTTATAGGAAGTTTTAATAGTGAGCTTTAAAATAGAGTGATTGTAGTTTGTCTTCTAATCCAGTAATACTTTTGAGAGAGAAAGAGGATGTTACTAATAATTATCCCAGGATAATATATAAGCCATAACTAGCCTGGGTAAACTAGGATGTATACTTTAAAGTATTTTTAAAGTGTATTAATTGAGTTAATTTTTAAAGTTTTCTCTAGGGATTGAGGTTTTCATTTTGACTTAAAAGTGGATTATTTTTATAATTTATGAAGCAAAATATATTCCTCTATCATTGCCATTCTGTTTTATTTAAAAATGATAATATATTTAAGCACATTTTTCTGTCAGTCATCCTAGAACATAAAAATCAACCATTTAAAGTCTTAAAAGTGTTCCTCAGAATTTGCATTGACTTAAAGCCCAGGGTCTGGGAGAGATTGAACCTTTCCTTGCTGTTCCTCTGTAAGTACCTACTAATATGCAGAGATTGTGTCACTTTGAATTATTTTTAAGTATGATAAATAGATAGTCCTGCCATAGCTTTGGTACTGTAATCCTCTGTCTTGTTATTTGAAGACTTGAATACCTGAAATTTGATAATAATAGACTTTACCCTTTATTAGAATATTCTTATTGGTCTGGTTTCCTCTTTGGTAAGTTTAACATTTAATTAAAAAGAACATTAGGGAAGTTTTATGAAGTTTTCTCTGTTTTGGACTGTATAATCTTTTCCTTGTGATATTTATTCTGTGATCACAGTAAAATTAGAAAATGTATACAAACATTTTTCACTTCAAGCTATAAAGTATTAATAAGGCTTTGTTTTCTTTTCTCTCTAGATGTATGGTCTGCTGGCTGTGTGTTGGCTGAGCTGTTACTAGGACAACCAATATTTCCAGGGGATAGTGGTGTGGATCAGTTGGTGGAAATAATCAAGGTGAGAAGGTTGAATCAGAATATTTGAACTGGAAGGAATTTTGGTACTACTTTAATAATATATATCACACATATACACACATGAGAAACTTAAAAAATGGAGGAAGCAATCCAAGGTCACATAGCAAGTTCAGCTATAAAGTGGGTATAAGAACGCCCCCCAGCCTTTTGGTTTTTATTGAGTTACTCTTCTCTTGTATGATTCTAGAAAAGCTGTTATGTATATCTGATGCAAGAAAGGCATATATCTGTTATTTAAAGTACTTAAAAGCAAAATTGGACTATAAGCTCACTAAAATGTATGTAAGCTGAATAAAGGCAGAAGCTGTGTCTGTTTTTGCTCACTGTATACTCCCTGCTCCTAATACTCTGTGGAGCACATAGAAGGTACTTGTATTTGGTCACTATTTATATTTATTCAGTATTTATAAAATGAAAGAATGAATGCCTACATGTCTGGCTAGATCATTGATAGAAACATTTGACTTATGGATTTAATATAATTTTATTTGTTGGGTCTGTATGGATTAAATATAATTTTATTTATTTTAAATTTTATTTAAAGCTGAATGAAAGCAGAAGATATGTCTGGTTTTGCTCAGACACAGCTTCTGCTTTCATTTAGCTTTGCATACATACACCTTTATTAACAACAAATATTTAAATATTATCTTAGAATATATGTTTCCTTTTAAGAACAGTAGAGCTGAGATTTTAATTGAGTTTTTAAATGTAATTTTTTTAAGTTTTAAATATTTGAGATCTTAAAGGAAGGCCCTTTACTTAAAAAACAAAAACAAAAAATCCTAGTGTCTAGATTTATATCACTAGATTGGTTCATTCTAAGGTTTCAGTTTGGACAAAGCAACAACACCTACTGTCTCTGGGGCTTTGTTTGTGATACCCCAAATTTTTCGTAGAATTGTAAAATTGAAAAATCTTCTTAGAGGTCATGTCGTCCTATCCAACACACAATGAAATAACCTTTTAGTTACATTCCTAACAAATGATTTTCTAGTATTTTCTTGAACACTTCCAGCATCAGATTACTACTTAGGGATGCAGCTTATTCTGTATTGGACAGCTTGAATTTAGTTTTTATTATACTGAGCTGTAACTCCTCAGTAGCTTATACCATGAACATAGGACTGTGATCAAGTTCTTTTCAAACCCTTGTACTTCATTCTTTAAAAATAGAGATTTTTAAAATCAAAGGTGGTTTTGCTAGATGTCATTGTGTACAAGTATTGTTGAAAAGATCAGTGTGTAATCAGCGATCTTCTTTATTATCCATATAATTTCTTACAGTTTGCAGCTTAGACTACTGTGGTATTTGCATCTTCTTTTTGGTACCATCTTTGAGTTTCAGATCTAACCTTTTACCCTTGTTAACAGAACTATTTTCTTTTTGATTTCTATGCTACACTCAGATCTAAATTTGAATAGTTTGCTTTCTTTATTTTCTTTCTTTCTTTTTTTTTTGAGACGGAATCTCGCTCTGTCGCCCAGGCTGGAGTGCAGTGGCGCAATCTCCACTCACTGCAAACTCTGCCTCCTGGGTTCACGCCATTCTCCTGCCTCAGCCTCCCGTGTAGCTGGGAGTACAGGTGCCCGCCACTGCACCCGGCTAATTTTTTTGTCTTTTCAGTAGAGACGGGGTTTCACCATGCTAGCCAGGGTGGTCTCGATCTCCTGACCTCATGATCCGCTTTCTTTATTTTCTAAAAGCCTACCCCATCATGTAAATTAATGCTCGAATACGGAGCTTGGCCAACTTTTTCTGTAAAGGAGTAGATAAAATATTTTAGACTTTGTGGGCCAAAAGGCAAAATCGAGGATATCATGTATGTACTTCAATAACAAAAGAGAAAACACATTTTCACAAATTTTTTTATTGATGGAGTTAGAGGTATAATAATTGAGGTTTTTTTTTTTTTTTTGAATACAGCTCTACTAACCAGAAGAATTGAGTTCTTTTTGGGGGACTATAACCTTTAACCTTTCTCTTAATTGATGTTCAAAGTTAGTACTTTCTAATCATCAAATTGATTGCAAATCTGTTAATTCTTAGCTTATGGGCCTCACAGAGACAATGGACTGTAGTTTCCTGATCTCTGCTCTTACACGACCATTCAGCATTTCTCCTGTCCCTAGGCTTTTATTTGATGTATTTGAGCTCACCATCACCATGCTAAAATTCTCTGGGCATATTGGCCATTCTATTTGTCATATACGTTTAGCTCATTAGAATTGTATAATTTCTCTACTGATTATATTTTAGAATTTTGTGGCGATTTGTCATTAATTTTAATTAATTCACAATAATACAAGTAGAATTTTTGAGGAAGCTAAGTGAGCATCTGTGATAATTCCCTATCTCATGCCTGCTGTAATACCTTATAAACCTTTAAGTCTAGAGCTTGCTTGTACCACTTTTGTTAGTCCTTGTAATTTATTTTTCTGCTAATATTAGTTTATGCTACCTGCTTAATAGATTTTGTTACTGATAATTTCAGACTTCATTTTCATTAAGCACTTATTTTTTGCAAAATGATCCATGATCGATATGTAGTAGCAGGCCAACTCTGAAACAAAACGCTTGTCGTTTATGTGCTATGCTGTCATCTTGCATTTATACTTAAGACATATCACCTTACTACAGTAGGTAAGTTCCAAGATCACTGCTTATAGGAGGTTTTGATAATGATATAAGATAAGAGAATGGTAAATATTTCCGAGCATCCAGGGCATTTTGGGGTATCTGGTTTCTAGGTCCCTTCTACGTCCTTGACCATGGCTGCCCAGGATAGATGGAATTACCAGTAGCAGTTTACCATCCATTTATTAACTGGAAGTTACTACACATTGCACGGAGGCTCATGGGCTTTGTATTTTGTGCAAGTGTGTATATGTTTAGTATAGTTCTAAGTCTTATTGCGTGAAGGTTAATAAACTTCCTAGGAGTGTTGTGTGTGTGTGTTTAATATAGCCCCAAATCTTACTGGTCCAGCCAGGGGCAGTAGTTCACGCCTGTAATCCCAGCACTTGGGAGGCCGAGGTAATCCCAGCACTTGGGAGGCCGAGGTGGGTGGATTGCTTAAGCCCAGGAGTTTGAGACTAGCCTAGGGAACATGGCGAAACCCAGTCTCTACAAAACATAGAAAAATTAGCCAAGCATAGTGGCACACGTCCATAGCCCCAGCTACTTGGGAGCCTGAAGTGGGAGGATTGCTTCAGCCCGGGAGACAAATGTTGCAGTGAGCCAAGATTATGCCCCTGTACTCCATCTGTGTGACAGAGCGAGACTGTGTCAATGAGTCCATCAATTAAATAATAAACATCACAGCCGGGCGTGGTGGCTCACACCTGTAATCCCAGCATTTTGGGAGGCCGAGGTGGGCAGATCACTTGAGGTCAGGAGTTCGAGACCAGTGTGACCAAGATGGTGAAACTCTGTCTCTACTAAAAATACAAAAACTAGCCAGGCGTGATGGGGCGCGCCTTTAGTCCTAGGAACTCCAGAGGCTGAGGCAGGAGACTTGCTTGAATCTGGGAGGCAGATGTTGCAGTGACCCAAGTGCCACTGCACTCTAGCCTGGGCAACAGAGCGAGACTCTGTCTCAAATAAATAAATAAATAATAAATACCAAATCTTCTTTCTCCTTTCTGCTTGCCTCCGTCCCTCCCTCCTTCCTATTGTTGCTAACATCTGTTCCTCAAATGTTAAATATATACACGGTCTCATTTGAATGAAAATTCCTGAGAAATGCTGATCTAGCTATTTTAGTTTTCATGATATAAGTTGGAAAAGAGAAGTTATGTGTGTGTGTTTTCAAAGTTAAATGTTATTAAAACATTCTGTATTTTAAACAAATACTTTCATATACTGATAAACAAGACTTTAAGAATAGATTTGAAATTTTCATAAAGGTGGTCTCATAGATGCCCAGTTCAGTTCTCACTTTTTTTAAGGTAACAGTCATGCACTGTTAATGCTTATGGTAACTAGGGAACTCGTATTAAACTGTTCTTTTCTGCTTTCTTTTCATTTTCTCCCTTGAAAACCTCGTAATAGAGTATCTGGGGGAAGCTAATCTTGCAAAAATAGGTGACTCTTCTCTGAATTTGAGTTTAAGCAAGAAAAAGGAAAGTGAATAATCATATAATAAACTTTATGAAGTTTTTTTATGTGGTAGACTTGCCTCATTATTTTATAAACTTTTGCCTCATTATTTTATAAACTTTCTGAGCAGGGACTTTTTTTATTCTTGTGTTTTAATATCTGAGGGCACCAAAATAATTTTCAGTTAAGGTTTGTATTGAATTAACTTGTTAAACCATTGTCCATTCATGAATTTGAAATTAGCTGGGAATTAATAAGAAAAGTTAATGTGGTTGTTGTGTATGTTGTTTATTGACTCAGATGTCTATGCCAGTAATTTACAGCATGAGTAAAACAGTTTAATTAAATGAACTTTATCTCATTCTAGCTAACATTTTTAATTTTCCTCACTGCCCTCTAATAAGAAGGTTTTTCTAAAATATTTAGAGTAAAATCCAAATACATTATATTCAGAATAAGTTAAAAGTATAAGAACAGATTTGAAAGTCATGGAAAATCATTTCTAAGCATGAAAAACACAAGTATTTAACTTTCTGAAGTTAATTTCATGCATAGAATTGTCAGATCATCATTTCGTTATGCCGTTTGACCTCTACGTATCAAAAATGCATGGATTTTCACAGATTTGTAAAAAGACAAATTCCGTTAGGGACTTCTCAATGTGCTTTTTTCCTTTAAAATCTTCCTTAATATAAAAATCTCAAGAAATATCTGATATAGTTCCAGAAAATGGGAAAAAAATAGAACATTTTTAGAAAACCTCTACCAGGAATTTTGCCAAACATAATGTTCACTGACGTATAACATTGTCCTTTGGCACCTCTGCAGTTGGCCATAGCAGTGGAGCTTTATAGAAGAGAGTCCTGTGAAGGATTGTATAATGCTGGTGAAGACACTTTTTAATGAGAGTTACTTTTT
This sequence comes from Chlorocebus sabaeus, assembly GCF_047675955.1. Taxonomy (NCBI): domain Eukaryota; kingdom Metazoa; phylum Chordata; class Mammalia; order Primates; family Cercopithecidae; genus Chlorocebus; species Chlorocebus sabaeus. The sequence continues at coordinate 39,569,183 of NC_132925.1, read as the reverse complement.
TTATAACTACATAGTCTTAGATTTTATATGCTCAATGCAGAAGAAAGACTGAGAAAGCACAGAGAGACAAATAGACAAAAAATCACTTACTGTTCTAGCACATCATGAAAAATACTTCTATAAATATTTTCATATACTATATTTTCTTTTTATTTAAATAAAAATACCATCTTACTGCTTTGTAGACTTTTAAAAACTGAACAATTAAGTATGTTTTTAATGACTACATAGATGCCACTGCGTGATTGTATTTCGAATTACATAATTGATTCTGAAAATAACAGCATTAAGGTAAAGTGATACAGCATTGTCTTTCAAAAAGTGTACATGATACATTGGCTTTCCTAAGTTTGATTATTAACTTTCTTACATAAATAACAAGTGTCCCCAAAAAATTCCATATAAGCAATCTAGGAAGTTTTGGATCTGGGATTGCTGTTAAGTTTTACTAATAATTTCTCCCCTCCACTCTCCAAACTTTAAAACATAAATTTCAAATAAGGTAAGATGAACTTTAGTCCAGAATTTTATTTCTGGATTAAACTTTCACAAAACTTAACAATTTTAAAATAAACCAACCATTTGTAGAAGTTTTTAATTTTAAATATTAAAATTCCTACAGAGATAGTTTCATTTATATCATAAACGTTTACTTATGCTATAGTAATAATTTGACCGTTGCTTTTGAATAGAAGAGTTTTAGGACAGAAGTAGTCAATGCTCCACCTCTTGATAATGGAATTTCAGTATAATTTTCATAGTTTTCGTAACTGCCCTTTAGAATTTGGGTATATCTCTTTTAAAAAGCTTGACATTAAACATATTGAATCTTAAGTTATTTGCAATAATTATAAGGCAGTTAAAGTTTCTTAATTTCTTTTCTAATACAACTTTACTAAACTACTGTTTAGTTTTCTCTTAACATTAACCAATTTAGATGTCTATGTAGATAGCTCTTACGCAGGGAAGAGCTAGTAATTTCGGTTATCTCTAACTGAAATTTTATGTAAGAAATTTGAAAGTGCAACACAGATGCAAATAAACTTTTGATTATGCTATGGGAGCCAAGTAGATGGACTTCATTTCTTGATGCCTATCCATAGAAAAAGATTTAGAAGGACCTACAAATTCTACAATGGAGAATAGAATTAAGGGAAGGTGAAAAGGAGAGAACTTTTATTTTTTGCTTTTTACTATTCTGTGATGTTGATTTTTTTAAGCAAGCATATCTTTTTACAATTGCAGGACTTATGAAAAAGTAGTTGCTTTCAATTTTTTTTGTTAGTAAACAAAAACAGTTCTATAGAAGTTGAGAGTTACATTTTTGTTACAAATGTTTGTCTAAATAATTGTTTTCCTAGGCTTTCAATTTGACTGATGCTTGTTTGTGGTATAATTTAGACAAAAAGATCAGTGGATCCCTGGCTTCTCAGAATTCCGCATTTTCCAATATTGAGAAATGACTGCTCATCATAAAAGCTGCCACTCAGTGAGACCTTACTTTGTGCCAGGCACTGGGTTAAGCACTTTACATTCATTACCACACTTATTTCTTATATTAACCGTAAGAAGTAAGTATCACTACTACTACTATTACTGTTACTACAGTAGTCTCTTGATATCCACAGGTATCACTTTCTGCTGTTTTAGTTACCCAGAGCCAACCACAGTTCAGAAACATTTTTTTAAGTGGAAAATTTTAGTAATAAACAATTTATGAGTTTTAAATTGCATGCTGTTCTGAGTAGTATGCTGAAATCTCATGCTGTCCTGCTTCATTCCTCTTGGGACGTGAATCCTCCCTTTGTCCAGTATATCTATGCTGTATACACTACCTGCCCATTAGTCAGCGACATCATTTGCTCCTGACATCCAGCCATGGACATTATTATGGCTCACTGATCCAGGATCATTCCAAGCAGATGATCCTTCTCCTGGTGTATGGTCAGAAGATCATTAGTAGACTAAGGCTGTGTCACAAGGCCTGTGTAATTCACCTCACTTCATCTTACCATATAGGCATTTTATCATCTCACATTATCACAAGAAGAAAGATAAGTGTAGTACAAGAAAATATTTAGAGAGAGAGACTACATTCACAGAACTTTAATTATAGTATATCATTTTAATTGTTTATCTCTTACTGTGCCTAATTTATAAATTAAACTTTATTATAGGTATGTATGTATAGGAAAAGCATAGTATATAGTTTGGTACTATGTATGTTTTCAGGAATCCACTGGGGAACATATCTTCCACAGTTAAGGGAAAACTACTGTATTACAGTATATACAGTAAGAGTTGGTGTAGGGTGGTGGAAAAGCCATCTGATTCATCCGTAGCTCAACTGATAGCCTCTATTCATGGAATTTTGTACCTTTGGGAAAAACAATGTGATCCTTAATGTCAAATTGATACCCAGAACCCATTGAGTCATATTTATTACTTATTATATGTATAGTGTAAAAATTTGTGTCTACCAGCAAATTAGTGCAACCCCTAAATCTTACTGTAGTGAATATATGGAATCAGTTTGAGGTATCTTTAGGTTTAATTTTGTTTCAACCATTGTATTGCTCAGTTCCTTTGCTTTGCTTTCAATTACACGTGGTCCCCACAATTCCTTTGCTTTGCTTTCAGTTACAGACAGTCCCCGACTTAGGATGGCTTAATGATTTTTTGACTTTCCAATATTGTGAAAGCAGCACAGATTCAGTGGAAACTATTTTGAGTACCTGTACAACCATTCTGTTTTTCACTTTCAAGACAGTATTCAATAGGTTACATGAGATATTTGACACTTTATCATACAATAGTCTTTGTGTTTGATTATTTTGCCCAACTGTAGGCTATGTAATTGTGCTGAGCACATTTAAGGGTAGTCTAGGCTGAGCTATGATTTCAGTAGATTGGACATACTGTTTGCATTTTCAGCTTAGGATATTTTCAACTTGTTATGTATGGGTTGACCGTGATATGACCCCATTGTAAATCAAGGAGCTTCTGTACAGTTCAGCCTTATTTTCACTATCTTCATTTAGCAAATATTTTAGATTTTAATTATCTTATCCCTGTCCTGTAGTTTATTCAGTGCCCATGTGTACCTACACTCTTGTTTCCTGGCTTAACATTTTCATTGTCAGATAATCTTTTTTTTTTTTTTTTGAGACAGAGTCTTGCTCTGTTGCCCAGGCTGGAAGTTCAATGGTGCTGTCTTGGCTCCCTGCAACCTCTGCCTCCCAGGTTCAAGCGATTCTCCTGCCTCAGCCTCCCAAGTAGCTGGGACTGTAGGCATGCCTGGCTAAGTTTTGTATTTTTAGTAGAGACAAGATTTCACCGTGTTGGCCAGGCTGGTCTCAAACTGCTGACCTCAGGTGATCCACCCGCCTCAGCCTCCCGAAGTGCTGGAATTACAGACATGAGCCACCACGCCTGGCCCATACAATCTTTTAGAGGTCTAAGATATCAAATCAGAGTGTAGTAGGTATAAAATAGCTCTTTTTGGTAAGTTTTTGATAGATACATGATGCATCTTTATAAACATGCATTTGGAGTTTAATATCATATATTACCTTTTGACATTTTTTGTGCTGCTATCGAGTTTTTGTGTTTTTAATAGATTGCAGAGACTGTTTATTAAACTGATCTCATTTTTTCACTCCCAGTACATGTATGTACACCCTCTTACACATTTTAATACAGGTTTTTTTACTTGTAATACATATAGTTTGTAATACATAAACAAGGTGTTTGTTGATTGTGTTGGTACTTAATTTGTTCTTGTATTATCAAATTTTTTCATTTATTGCTGACTAAAGCAGCAACTCTTAATAGTTTTTCAATCATGAACTACTTTGAAAATGCATTAATAGCAGTGGACACTTCCCCCCAGAAAAATGAATAAATATCAGACAGTTTATATGCAACTTTAGGTGATTCTTGGCCTTCCCATAGCTCTCCCAAGAACTCCAGGGTAAACATCTTTATTCTATTATAGTACAAGGAAATATGACTATAGTTCATAATAACCACTTGTAGAAAGTAGGTATTACACATACGATATGATGCCAACATTTTTAAAATAAGTGAAATAGTAAAGAGGCATTAAAAGAATTATTCTAATGCAATAATTGCTCAACATTAGTATAGTGTTTTCCACAGACCAAAAGAAACATTGATTTGAACTAATATGAAATTTTATTGGGTCTACAGTAACTTACTCATACTTGGTTAAATCCCTGTATACTTAAAAGTGTGTGTGCCTAGGCATGGAAAAATAACTTCCTGGCGATGTAACTCAGTTTAACTTTTGACTTGCAGATAATGGCAACTATTTGAAATTGTTACTTTTCCCAGAATATGCAGTGTAAAGTTATTTACTAATTTGCCAGTGATGTTTTATTTCTACAGAGGAACTTTTTTCCAGACAAACTGAAGTTTCATGACATTGTCACTTCAAAGCTAATTTATTTATAGTTGTATTTTAGGACCTGAGTCAAAAGACCCTCCATATGATTATTTTTCCTGGGATATAATAACCTGTAATTATCAATTGCAGATTCTTGTTGCCTTTTGAATTATTTTGTGTGTTTACCTAATTCCAGGGCCTCAGTTTAATACATTTTCTTTGGAGCAATCTATAAAGTATATGAAGGGTCAGGTGAGAGGTGGGACAGGGACAGAAATGTGTCAGATTGACAGCATGCATATGCTACACCCCTGACTTCAGGACTTACGTTTTACTAAGGAATTCTTGCTTCCTTTTTTGCAATAAATAGTTAAAATATTTGACACAAATGATTCTTAATAGTTTGCTAGTAGGAAAAGTATAAGAAACTAGCAATCTTGTAGAAAGGGGCATTTCTAGTTTTTAAAAGTATACTGAATGCTATTGCATATTTATAAAGCAATATTTTATTGTTTATTTGATGTATAAGATATCAAGAAAATGTGAAGGAAATCTTGGCTTGTGGTGCTACAAAGAACTATAGTGTTAGTGATTCTCAAAGGAAAGTAAAACTGATTGAAGTGTATACAGATTTTTACATGTATTTTTTTTAATCCAAGAGATTCAGATACCCCCCCTTTCTATTTTATACGTCTTCCTTGAGAATACCACTTTAGCTGAAATTCACCTAGAAAAAAAGGTCTTTTGACTCCTATAAATATGTATCAACCAAGAATGAATTTTTCACTTTATGTTCAGTAGTTTACCTAACTAAAACTTTTTGGCAGGGAGGGAGATGACTTGTTTCCAAGTATAAATTTTCATTTAGTAAGAAAAGAATGAAATCCAAAACAGTCTTGAAAAAGAATGAAGTTGGAGGATTCCCTTTTTTTTGTTTGTTTTTGAGACAGGGTCTCGCTCTGTCACCCAGGCTGGAGTGCAATGGTACAATCATGGCTTACTGTAGCCTGCACCTTCTTGGCTCAAGCTGTCCTCCCACCTTTAGCCTCCTGAGTAACTGGGACTACAGGCACACACCACCATGCCTGGTGAAATTTTGTGTGTGTGTTTTTTTTTTTTTTTTTTTTTTTTTTGAGACGGAGTCTCGCTCTGTCGCCCAGGCTGGAGTGCTGTGGCGCAATCTCGGCTCACTGCAAGCTCCGCCTCCCGGGTCCACGCCATTCTCCTGCCTCAGCCTCCCGAGTAGCTGGGACTACAGGCGCCCGCCACTGCGCCCGGCTAATTTTTTCTATTTTTAGTAGAGACGGGGTTTCACCATGGTCTCGATCTCCTGACCTTGTGATCCGCCCGCCTCGGCCTCCCAAAGTGCTGGGATTACAGGCGTGAGCCACCGTGCCCGGCGAAATTTTGTGTTCTTTGTGATAGATAGGTTTTCACCATGTTGCCCAGACTGGTCTCAAACTTCTGGGCTCAAGAAGTGATCCACCTACCTTGGCTTCCCAAAGTGCTGGGATTACAGGCATGATCCACCATGCCCAGCCACACTTTTTGTTTTCAAAACTTATTACACAACTGCAGTCATCAAGACAATGTATTACTGGCGTGAATGTAGCCATATAGATCAATTAAGTAGAATGGAGAGTCTAGAAATAAACCTTTATGTTTATTGTCAGTTGAGTTTTGAAAAGGATTCCAAGACAATTCAATGGGGAAAGAATAGTCTTTTCAGCAAATGGTGCTCGGACAACTGGATATCCATATGCAAAAGAATGAAGTTGGACCCCCACCTCACACCATATATAAAAATTATATGGCTTGTGGAGAAAAGGGAATCCTTTACACTGTTTTTAGGAATGTAAATTAGTGCAACCATTATGGAAAACTATATGGGGGTTCCTCAAAAAACTGAAAATAAAATTAACAGTATGATCCAGCAGTTCTACTTCTAGGTATCTATCCTAAAGACTTGAAGTCACTATGTCAAAGAGATATCTGTACTCCCAAGTTCTATTCATGAAAGTCAAGATATGGAAACAACGGAAGTACCTATCAGTGGATGAATGAAGGGAAAATATGGTATATATATATCCACTACAGTAGAATACTACTTAGCCTTAAGAAAGAAGGAAATTCTGTCATTTGTGACAACATGGGTGAACCTGGAGGACATTATGCTAAGTAAAATAAGTCAGGCATAGAAAGAGAAATACTGCATGGTCTTACTAACATGTGGATTCTGAAACAATTGAATTCCAGAAGCAGAGAGAAGAATAGTGTTTACCAGAAGGTGGAGAGGATGGGAAATGTTGGTCAAAGGGTACAAAATTATAGTTAGACAGGAGGAGCAGATGATAAGTATTTAATGTAATCAGTATGTTAATTAGTCTGATTCTGTTATTCCACAGTGTACCCATAATATCAGTTTACCTCAAAACTGTATACAGTTATAATTCGTCAATTAATTAAAACCAAATGAATTCAGAATGAATCAAAGACCTAAAGTTAGAGCCAAAACTATAAAACTCTTAGAAGGAAACAGTTATAAATCTTTGTAAACTTCAATTAGTCTGTATTTTCATATGTGTAACACAAAAGCACACATTACAAAAGAAAATACAAGTAAATTGGACTGTGTCAAATTTAAAAACTTGCGCTTTAGAAGACAGCGTCAAGAAAGTTAAAAGACAGAATTGGAGGAAATTTTTACAAATTATGTCTGGTAAGGGATTTGTATCTACACTATATAAGGAATTCTTACAACTCAATAATAAAAAGAAAGCCCACTTGAAAAATGGACAAAGAATCTGCATAGACACTTCTCTAAAGAAGATACACAAATGGCCAGTAAGCATACAAAAAGATGCTCAACATCATTATTCATCAGGGAAATGAAAGTCAGTACCATAATGAATACTGTTATCCCGCTCACCATAATGACTAAAGTAAAAAGACAGTAACTAATGTTGGTGAGGATATGGGGAAACTGGAACCTTCATGCATTGCTGGTGTGGTTGTAAAATAATGCAAACCGTGAACAAGTTTGGCACTTCCTCAGAATATTAAACATTGAGTTATATGACCCAGCAATTCAGTTTGTAGGTATATATATTAGGTAACTGAAAACTTACATCCACACAAAACATGTATGCAAAGTTTATAGCAATGTTAAATCGCCAAAAAAGGGAACAATTAAAATTTTTAGCAACTGATGAGGATGTAACAGCCAACCTCACATAACCCAACACTCCAATTTCCATATGCAGTTCTTTTATGCAGAAAAGAAATGAAGATGTTTAGGTATTCAACCATTTATGCAATGATTATATTGTGTTGTATAATTTTATTTTTAAAGCCTTTATCGAATTCATTGTCTATAGGCCTAGCCATACATTCCTTTAGTCTTTCAAGGTACATACCACATTAACTACATGCATTAATTTAGTGAACCATTTTTACTAGGTGCTGGGCAAGAACTTAGAGGGTTCTCGCCTTCAGGGGCTTCAGAGACTGACGGATGGGAGGAGAGGAACAACTGAGGGCAATAGGGCAAACCCAGTGTTATTCCAGATGTCTGAGCAGAGTACAAAGGCAGAAGCATTTCACTTAGAGTAGTGCTGTCTGGAAAGCCTTCATAGGAGAGCTAACCATTGAGCTGAATCTTGAAACATCAAAATGTATTTACCAGATAGGGAGGGGAAGGGAGTGGATAAATATTTAGTAAAACTAGGTTTCATGTGTTTCTTTATGGTTGTCACTTAAGGTTCTGCCTGGTGGGGTTGATAGAATACGAGTTTACTGGGAAAGAGAAGACTGGAGCTGTTGACAGTGGCCAGATCACATTAGCTTGTAAGCAGTTGGAAGCAACTGCAGGGTTTAAGCGGAGCAGCAACATTCCTAATAGACTTTCTTTTACTTCGCTCTTAAAGGCTGCACGTGCAGCTCTATTGCTGAAGTTTGGCGACCTCTGGTGGTGAACTATAAAATAAACAAGGTTGTGGAAGAAATGCTAGCATTTCAGAGCTTTTGTCAGTTGCTTTTTGTCACATGCTTCTTGGGCCATATTATTTCTTTGAAGACAGTAATTATCAACTCATAATTCCTGTGTTGATGTTTTTCAGTGTTTGGATAAATTTGTAACCCGGTGGGACTAGGAACAGATAAAATGATTGATTTAATAGTAAGGGGATAAACAGTATCCCCAAAGGGGTGGTGCAGGCTGATCTTGGTGCTTTTTGCAACAAATGGAAAGGTCGTGAGTTCTAGTAATAGATAACTGAGAATATGTTCTCTTCCCATTGTTGTGATAGTTTTTTAAATTCCCCCCTTTTGTATGAAATATACTTACAGAAGAGTGCATAAAACATTTCCATGTGGTTTAACTTCCTTTAAGTGAAGAAAAGGATTCACTTTTCAGGAAATCCAGGAATAAGTTTTAATTACTTAAAGTATATGTCTTTAGTCTAAACATTTTGGGAAAAAAAATTTCCATCTCTTAAAATTCAAGTGAACCCTAAGACTTGTTTTGTGTATGAAATGAGAATTTATCGAACATCTTTTTTAATCTATAAAATTATTGTTCAATTATTCTCTTTCAGAAGTTCCAAATGTAGAATTCAGCCAGAGTAAATCAGGTAGAAATATACTTTGAACCTAATAAGAACTTAATATAAAACCTAAAGATATACTCAGAGGTTGAAATAGAATTGTTGCTAGAATGTCTTATGTTTGTGATATTAAAGATAGTCATGCATTCAGAATCTTTGCTCTTCATATCTGTCACTTGCTTGCCTTTTAGCCTTTAATTATATCATCCATCTGTAATCCAGTCCTTGTTCTCTTTTAGCATGCTGTTTTTCACCTACACACCTAGTGTGCATAGAATGTACTTTTTACTCATTTGCCTCCTACATTCCTTAAGTAAAATCAGCTCTTGACTCCCCTTCCAGAACCTTCTGAATCCATTCCTCTTTCCATTGCAGTGTAGGACTTTCACCTCACACATTACTTATACTTACTTTGCTATACTATTGTCACCTGATTGTTGTTGATTTATGTACAAGTCTCTCTGCCGTAGAGCTTCTTGAGGATAGGCACTAAATAAATGTTTTGAAATGTGAATAACTTCAGAGACTGAAAAGTTTCTTAAATGCCTCTTGATTATGTCTCATCTTTGGTTTATTAAAAAAATATGCATATTGTATATAAAATAGTTCTGATTTTAGGGTTTGACAGATTCTGATACTTTTAATGCTAGCCTTATAAATAGTAATTTAAGAAGGTTAAACATCCGTTTGCATTTAGTAAAGGCAACACAAGTTACATAATGGTCCCTTTTTTTTTTTTTTTTTTACTTTTTAAATCAAGTTAATAGAAATATAATTTATGTATAATAAAATATAGCCATTTTAAATGACAGTTTAGTAAATTTCAGCAAACAAAGCCATATAACCACTACCCTGGTCAAGATTTAGAACATTTCTATCATCCTAAAAATGTTTCTTTTTATAGCCTGGAATGACCAAATGTCTCAGTTTGCCCAGACTGAGGGGTTTGCCAAGATGCTCCCAGGCAAACTGGGATGGTTGCTCACCCTGTCCATTCTCCTTTGTGGTCAGTTTCCCATCTTCTGTCTCAGATGATCATTGATCTATTTTCTGTCACTACAGATGCCTATTCTAGAATTTCATAAACGAAATATATTTATTTTGTATTTGGCTTTTTTTGCTCAATATCATGTTTGTGAGATTCGTCAGTGTTGTTGTCTATATCACCTGTTTATTCCTTTTTATGCTGAGTTGTATTCTATTTTATGAGTATACCACAATGTTTATCCATTCACCTGTGAATGGACTTTTGACTTGTTTTGGAGTTTTGATTATTATGAGTAAAGCTCCTGTGAATGTTTGTTTACAAGTGTTTTTGCAGATATATATTTATATTTCTCTTGAATAAAAAAGTAGGACTGAAATTGCTGATCATATGGTAAGTAAGTGTATGGTTACCAAACTATTTTCCAAGGCAGTTTTCCTCTTTTACACTCCCACCAGCAACACATGAGAACTCCAGTGCTCCACATTCTCATCAACACATGGTCTTCTCAATAATTTTAGATTTAGTCTTAAAATGACTTTTATCATTAGGAAATGCCCCTCTTTATTTTTGTTTAATTTTCTTATCCTGAAGTTTTCATTTTCTTATATTAATGTAGGCACTCTATCTTTCTTATGGTTAGTATTTGCATGGTATAACTTCTTGCATTCTTTTACTTTGAATCTATGTGTTTTAATTTAAAGTGCATTTCTTACAGACATATAGTGAGGTGTTTTTTAATTGAGTTTGACAATTTCTCCCTTTCTAATTGAAGTACTTAGACTATTTGCATTCAGTATAATTATCACTGTGGTTGAGTTTAAGTTTTGCACCTTGGTATTTGTTTTCTTTTCATCCCATCTTTCCTTTCCTCTGTTTTTCCCCCTCTTTTACTGCCACCTATGGATTAAAACAGTAGTTTTTATTTTTTCTATTGACTTTTAAACTGTACTTCCTTGTTGCATTTTTAGAGGTTGGTCTAGGATTTAAAATGTGCATCAGTATATTACAATCTGTCTTCAAGTAGTAATGTACAATGTCATATGGAAAACAAGAACCATGTGACAGTATTTCCATTCCCCTTCCTGTTCTTTGTGCTATAGTTTTCATACTTTTTAATTCTACATGTTATAATCCTTACAATATTTGTTGTTTATTGGGGGAACTCACCCCTAATATTTCAACATAGGTTCTTTCTATTTTCCATAAGGGTCGGCTGGCTGAGAAATAAAGTGAAAGGGTACAAAGAGAGGAATTTTACAGCTCTGCCTCCGGGGGTGATATCACATATTGGTGGGACCGTGATGCCCACCTGAGCTGCAAAACCAGCACATAAAAAGGATTTCAAAAGGGGAGGGGTTGCAAGAACAGGGAGTAGGTCACAAGATCACATGCCTCAAAGGGCAAAAGGAAGAACAAAGATCACATGCTTCTGAGGAAACAGGACAAAGGACAAAAGGCAGAAGTTTTGATAAGGGTCTATGTTCAGCAGTGCACATATTGTCTTGATAAACATCTTAACAGAAAACAAGGTTTGAGAGCAGAGAACCCATCTGACCTCCAATTTACCAGGGAAGGGTTTTTCCCCACCCTAGTAAGCCTGAGGGTACTGCAGGAGACCAGGGCGTATTTCAGTCCTTATTTCAACAGCATAAGATAGACACTCACAGAGCAGCTGTTTGTAGACCTCCCCCCAGGAATGCATTCCTTTCCCAGAGTATTAATCCTTGCTAGGAAAATAATTTAGTGATATCTTCCCTACTTGCATGTCCACTTATAGGCTGTCTGCAAGAAGAAAAATATGGCTCTATTTTGCCCGACGCTGCAGGCAGTCAGACCTTATGGTTGTCTTCCCTTGTTCCTTGAAAATCGCTGTTATTCTGTTCTTTTTCAAGGTGCACTGATTTCATGTTACTCAACCACACATGTTTTACAGTCTATTTGTACAGTTAACACAATAGTGGTCCTGAGGTGATGTTCATCCTCAGCTTACGAAGATAACAGGATTAAGAGATTAAAGTAAAGACAAGCATAAGAAATTATAAGAGTATTATTTGGGAACTGATAAATGTCCATATTAAAATGAAATCTTCACAATTCATGTTCTTCTGCCACAGCTCCAGCCAGACCCTCCATTCAGAGTCCTTGACTTCCTGCAACAGTTGTTACTTTGTTTTAAGCAATTTCTTCAAGAGGAATTTTTTAATGAGGGGGAAATGTCATACATTTAACTGCATATTTACCATTTTCAGTGCTCTTTATTCCTTTATGTAGATCAGAATGCCCATTTGGAAGTCTTTCTTTCATCCTGAACTACTTTTTTGTGGTGAAGATCTGCTGGTGACAAACTCAGTTAGCTTTTGTTTGCCTAAAAATTTATTTTGAAGGATATTTTCACTTGACAGAATTGGTTTCCAGGGTTTATTTTTCTTTCATTCTTTGGAGAGATCTCTCTTTTCTTCTGACTTTCATTGTTTCTGATAAGAAGTCAGCTGTTGATACCCTGTATATGCCCTGGCTATAATGTGTTTCTGGCATTCTTGAAGATTTTCACTTTATGAGTGGCTTTTCTCAGTTGATTATGAGTTTTTATAGTATTGTTTGTATTTGTCCTCATTAAGGTTCATTGAACTTCTTGTATTTGTGGGATAATGCATGGTTTTTATAAAATTTTGGGTAAGTTTTGGTAATGTTTCTTCAAATAATTTTTCTGCATCTGCCCTACTTCCCACCATCAGACTCAAGTCACGTTTGTACGTTTTTTCCCACCATGCTTCAGCTTTGATAGTTTCTATTGCTATTTTTTTTAATTCAGTGATTCAGTTTCTTCCCTGTGTCTAACCTGTTAATCCTCTCCTGTGAAGTTTTAATTTCACATACTATATTTTTTAACTGTACAATTTCCATTTAGTTCTTTTTTATATCTTCTATTTCTCTCCTTGTTATAATAGCTATTTTAAAGTACTTATGTGCTAATTCTGTCATTTCTGTCATTTCTGGATCTCTGTCTGTTGACTGACTTGATTTTTTCTCTTCTTGTATTTTCCTACTTCTTTAAAAATGTTGAATTTTGTTTGTCAGCTAGTTTCTTAGTTGTTTACACCTGGGGGGCAGTTTCAGTGTTCATTATTTCATCACAGCTAGATGCAGAAGTCTATAATAGCCTTTTAAAAAATAATAATACAATGCAAGCCTTTGCATGGCATTCTGTTAAGTATATTTTACAAAGCATTTTAAAATAAGTTTTAGATTTTGTATGCTCAATTTTATCTTTTTTAGTCAGTTAGATGACTGTTTCTTCATAGTATTCTTCTGTTGCTAAAGACCTCTGTTATTAACAGTTTAAAATATTTTTTCCAACTTTTATTTTAGTTTCAGGGGTGCATGTGCAAGTTTGTTGCCTGGGTATCTTGTGTGATGCTAAGGTTTGAGGTATGAATGATCTTGTCACCCAGGTACTGAGCATGGCATCCAATAGTTAGTTCTGCAGCCTTCTTTCCCTCTGTAGTTGTCCTCAGTTTGTATTATTGCCATCTTTATGTCCATGAGTACCCAGTGTTTAGTTCCCACTTATAAGTGAGAACATGCGGTATTTGCTTTTCTATTCAGTAATCTGTTTAGGATAATGGCTTCCAGCAGCATCTATGTTGCTGCAAAGGATATAATTTTTTTTATGGCTACATGGTAGTCTATGGTGTATATGTACCACGTTTTCTTTGTCTAGTCCACTGTTGATGAGCATCTCAGTTGATTCCATGTCTTTGTTATTGTGAAGAATGCTGTGATGAACATGCAAGTGGTTTTATCTGTTTGGTAGAACAATTTTTCTTTTGGATATATACACAGTAATGGCATTGCTGGGTCAAGCAATTTGAGAAATCTCTAAACTGCTTTCTACAGTGGCTGGACTAATTTACATTCCCACCAATAGCATAGAAGTGTTCTCTTTTCTCTGCAGCCTCACCATATCTATTGTTTTTTTACTTTTTAATTAGCCATTGTGACTGATGTGAGATGGTATCTCATTGTGATTTTGACTTGCATTTCTCTGATGATTAGTGACTGTGAAGCATTTTTTTCATGTTTGTTGGCCACTTGTATGTCTTTAGAGAAGTTTCTGTTCATGTCTTCTGCCCGTTTTTTAATGTGGTTATTTGTTTTTTGCTTGTTGATTTAAGTTTCTTACAGATTCTGGGTATGAGACCTGTCAGATGTGTAGTTTGTGACTATTTTCTCCAATTCTATAAGTTGTCTGTTTATTCTTTTGATGGTTGGTTTTGCTATGCAGAAGCTCTTTAATTAGTTCTCACCAATTTTCGTTTTTATTGCAGTTGCTTTTGAGAATTCAGTCATAGATTATTTCTCAAGGCCAATGTCTAGAATAGTGTTTCCTAGGTTTTCTTGTAGAATTTTTATAGTTTGAGGTCTTACATTTAAATCGTAAGTCCATCTTGAGTCACTTTTTGTATATGGTGAAAGATAGGGGTCCAGTTTCATTCTTTAGCATGTGGTTAGCCAGCTGTCCCAGCACCATTTATTGAATAGGGAATCCTTTCCCCATTGCATATTTTTGTCAACCGTACCAATATGATGCTGTTTTGATTAATGTAGCCTTACAGTATAGTTTGAGGTCAGGTAATGTGATGCCTCTGGCTTTGTCCTTTTTGCTTAGGATTGCTTTGGCTATATGGGCTCTTTTTTGGTTCCATATGAATTTGAGAATAGTTTCTTCTAGTTCTGTGAAAAATGACATTGGTAGTTTGATAGGAATAGCATTGAATCTGTAGAATGCTTTGGGCAGTATGGCCATTTTAACGGTACTGATTCTTCCAATCCATGAGCATGGAATGCTTTTCCATTTGTGTCATCTGATTTCTCTTAGCAGCATTTTGTAGCTCTCCCTGTAGAGATCTTTCACCTCATTGGTTAGAGGTATTCCTAGGTATTTTATATGTGGCTATTGTAAATAGGATTGTGTTCTTGATTCGGCTCTCAGCTTGAACATTATTGGTGTATAGAAATGCTACTTACTTTCATTTATGGATTTTGTATCCTGAAACTTTACTGAAGGCATTTATCAGTTCCAGGAACCTTTTGACAGGAACCTTTGTCTTTAGGGCTTTCTAGGTATAGAATTGTATCATCTGCAAAGAAAATAGTTTGACTACTTCTTTTTTTATTTGGATGCGATTTGTTTTTTTCTCCTGCCTGATTGCTCTAGAGCACTTCTAGTACTATGTTGAATAGGAATGGTGAGAGTGGGCATCCTTGTCTTGTTCCACTTCTCAAGGAGAATGCTTCCAGTTTTTGCCCATTCAGTATAATGTTGATACTCATTTTATTAAGTTGAATTACCATGATAGGGGTAGATTTTATTTAAATCGGTATTTTTTTTAAGTTGCCAAAAAGTCTATTTAACTTTTGAAACTTGTTTATAGCCTCGTGATCTTACAAAACCTTTATATGTTTTATACAACTCAAAAGGATTCAGGTTTCTTTTTTATGGTATAATCAGTGTAGTTTAAGAAAATGACTTTTTAAAAGTTATTTTGTAAAAAGTCTTCCTTCTTTTTTGTCCTTAACATTGGATAGACCATTTTAGGGAGTCAGTGACACATGCATTTGTATCCCTATCTACCACTGACAAATTGTAACCTTGAGACTTCTGTCAGCCTTAGGTTTTTCAAGTGTAAAAGAGGATAATATTGTATCTTCAAAATTCAAATGAGAAAAGAAAATTGATATATCTAGCACACTGCTCTTACATGCTATGTGCTTAATAAATATTTGTTCTTTTGTTCTCTCCTTTCTCTCACTGGCAGTATGTTTTGAAAGGAAAACTTAATTCCACTAAACTCAGGTCAGGTGATTGTGGTCGGCTTGCTCTTCTCATGACCTCAGCAAGATCAGAAAGGAAATCTTAATGGCCACCTGCAGTGAACACCTTTTGGATTTTATTTTTTGCCTGGATTCATTGTGTCATAAGATACTTCTTTGTCCTTTAAGTGTTCACCTTCCTTGGCCCCCATGGTGTCACTCTCTATGGGACCTTGCCCAACTCCTTGTACTTCTGTCTCAGCTTTCTGTTTAAATTTCTCTCTTTTCTGTATATTTGTATGCCCATCTTTAGCACTTTTCTTTGTCTGCTTTGCCTGTTATACACTGTCACAGCCACCTAGCGCTTATACCACAGGTACTACCAAAGCAGTTCTTTTAGCCTCAAGCTCTCTTCCAATTAATATATCTGATGTCTACCACTTGGTGGAGAGCTCCTCCTGGTTCTTCCTGAATGTCTGATCTCAAATATTATTTTCTCTTCCAGATCTACTACTTCATGCCTAATATCATCAAGATTTTTCACAGCTACTGAAATTGTTTACCTTCCAGCCACATTCAATAACCAGATTCTTTGATGCCACCTCCTAAAATTTGTTTACCACTGATAAGGTTTAAATTCCTTTTCAGCTCTATTTCTAGTTACGACCTCTGAAAAGATAGTCCTTCTGGGTCTGTTTTTCTCATTTTTAAAAATGTTTGTACTAGATTAAGGGTCAACACAGTAGAATCCAGGGGCCAAACAAAAAATCTGCTATCCATTTTTGTAAATAAACTTTTGTTTGTGGTTGTTTTTATGTTGCAGAGTTGAGTAGTGACAGAGACTTTATGTCCCACAAGCTTTAAATATTTACTCTCTGGCCCTTTCCAGAAAAAGTTTGCTGACCCCTGAATTAGAAAATCTCTCATCTAGTTTCCATTTTTTTTAAATGTGTTTTTTGTGACCATTCATGATCACGTCTAGGGATAGTAGGCATTTTTAAATTACTCCCTAAAGTTTTATTTTAATTGGTTTATCATTAGAAATCACCAACAGAAATAAGTAGTTTTTTTCCTATATTGTGAGGACCTTGTTATAATAAAATATTCTTCAGTGTTTCAAATTTGAGAGCTTTTTGAATTTTTAGTATTTTTTAATATGTTGTAAATCCCACTGTCAGCCACCCTAAGGAGAACCTGGTGTTAAGATTTAAAAAACAATAAGGAAAAGACTAGAAAAATGATAGTAGTTGAATTAAACATGGAACATACTGTAATGTTAGGATCTCTGTTTTCCGTCTAATAGCCTTCGTGATTCACAGTCATGTGAAAGTAAATGGATGAATAGGATTTTCTTTGCCATTTTGTGCTGACAGACTTTTTTTAGTTAATTGCTTTTTAAAAATAATTTATAGTGAATACATCAACAACAATTCTATTTACAGGTTGGTAGTTAAAGTCTCTTAAAAGTCAGTGATAACTACATTTTGAAGGAAAAGAATATAGCTAGTTAAAACTCTGACCACTGATTGTAAGTATAATAAAGAAACCTTTTTTAACCAGTGGGGAACCCAGGTGAAATAAATGCAAATCAACAGCAAAACTGACAGTAAAAGTGTATAAATCTTTATAAAGGAATGAGTTGCAGAAGAAAAAAAATGCTTTTTAAATATCATCACTGTTCATCAAAGCAGATTATTTCCCATTGTGATAAAGATTTTCCACATGCGTTTTCTGGTGTATATTAAAGGAGGATTCAAGGTATGTAAAAAATACTTAAAAGTTGTAAATATCAAACCTTAATTATATGCATGCTGATGTGTACTGATATCTGCAACTTATTTTGAAATGCATCAAAAAATAGTTGGATTGATGTATGGATAGAGGGTTGGATATGTGATGAACCAAACAGAGTAAAATGTTAGTTGGAGAATATGGATACTGGATGTAGTGGGTTGGTGTTCACTGTAAAACTTTCACAACTTTTTTGTTTGAAATTTTCCTTGACACAATATTAGGTAAAATGTTTAGATCTAAGTGGCTGTGAGACAGTGAGTTTAGGGAGAAGGATTGAGAGTGAGTACACACACATGGTGTACCTTAAATAAATTATTAAAAGTTTATATGTTTAGCATACTTTGTGTATAAGCACATGCTTCTCAGCTGTTTTATTGTATATTTCACAGATTTGCTTCCATTAGGAATATTCTTAGGTTATAAGTGAAAAAAAAAAACAAGAATTGTAAAACTTTCATTTCAAGGAACATCCTGACTTACGTTATACATTGTAACTGTATTAGTCATTTTCACGCTGCTGATAAAGACATACCCTAGACTAGGTAATTTAATAAGGAACAGGTTTAATTGACTTACAGTTCCACATGACTGGGGAGGCCTCACAATCATGGCAGAAGGCAAGGAAGAGCAAAATCGTATCTTACATGGATGGTGGCAGGCAAGAGACGGGAGCTTGTCTTGTGCAGGCAGACTCCCCTTTATAAAACCCATCAGATCTTGTGAGTCTTATTCACTATCATGAGAACAACATGGGGCAAACTGCCCCCATGATTCATTTATCTCCCACTGGGTTCCTCCCACAACATAAGGGAAATATGGGAGCTACAATTCAAAATGAGATTTGGGTGGGAACATAGTCAAACTATATCAGTAACTCTTGAATTATCCCCCATAACCTCTATAGGAAAGTTAGCTGAATGCTTGAGAAGTCCATGTGATTTCTGTTCACACAGTAAACAGGTGCATTTACTAATGGACATCATATAATTCTCATTTCTTTTGGAGAGTTAGTACTGTGTCTTATGTTAGCAAAGTACTGAATATATAGAGGATGACTGTACAACAAATACTGATTCAAGAGTGGGCATTTCTGAAGTATCATTTTGGTTATTTCTAAATATATCATAATGAAAAAATATGTACAAATATATTTTAAGTACAATAGTAAATATTCATGTAACTACAACTTACGTTAAGAATTAGAGGTAGAAGAATTACTTTTGCCCCATACCAGTCACAGCCCCCTTTTCCACATCCTCTTTGTTAAACTAGATAATCCGTACTTGATTTTAATGATGAGTATTCTTATGTTTTTTATTTAGTTTTACACAGTTTTACTATGTAAACTATGTGTTGTCTGATTTTGAACTTTATATAAGGCAGTCATGCTGTGTGCATTCATTGTTTGTGAGATTCATCCATAAAGGTATGTGTAGCTCTGGTTTAGTCCTCTTCATTGCTAGTTAGTATATTATTGTATGACTATGCCACAATTTATTTGTTAATTCTACTGGTGGATTTTTGCTTTTATTGGCAGTATTTTATTATTATGAACAATGTTGCTTTAGAGGTATAAGAATTTCTCTGTTAGAGTATAATAGCTTGAAATGGAAATCAGTAGGTTGTAGGGTCACTGAAGGTATACATTTATAAACACTCGTTTATCCATGTCATTGCCACCATTGTTTGTTTTCAGCTCTCAAAAGAATCCAGTAGCGTTGCATGTGACAGAATTATTGATAAGCTTATTAGTACTGCTCCCTCATTTTTCACTCCTCACCCTCTCACCAGCTACATGTATACACATACACAGACACATGCACATATCACCAGAACAATGTTAGAAATAGGGGTTAGAATAAGTGTTAATAATTTAGAATATTTTTACAGTCACCTTTTTATTTTCTTTCCAATCACATTAGGAGTTTGCTCAGAAATTACCTTATACACAGTTAAAGGTCAGTTTATTTTTAACTAGATTCCCTTTTGATTTATGTCAATAATTATTCTGTAGTTCAGAATATTCTTCCATCTATCTTACCCAAACTTTATGTATTCTAATAGTTAAATAATTTCTGAAAGTTTTTATTAGAGGTGTAATTGGCATACAAGAAACTACACATAGGGACCACATCAAGATAAAAAGCTTCTGCACAGCAAAGGAAACAGTTAACAGACTGAAGAGACAATGCACCAAATGGGAGAAAATATTTGACAAGAGCTTAATAACCAGAATATATAAGAAGCTCCAGCAACTTTATAGGAAAAATATCTAATAATCTGATTTTGAAATGGACAAAAGATCTGAATAGACATTGCTCAAAAGGATACATACAGATGGCAGACAGGTATATGAGAGGTGCTCAACATCATTGATCATCAGAGAAATACAAATCAAAACTACAATGAGATATCTCACCCCAGATAAAATGGCTTTTATCTCTAAATGACAGGCAGTATCAAATGCCAACAAGGATGTGGAGAAAACAGAATCCTTGTATGTTGATGGTGGTGATGTAAATTAGTACAGCTTCCATGGAGAACAGTATGGAGGGTCCTGAAAAAACTAAAAATAGAGCTGCCATACCACCTAGCAGTCGTACTGCTAGGTATATATCCAGAAGAAAGGAAATCAGTGTATTGAACAGATAACTGCACTCCTATGTTTATTGCAACACTCTTCACAATAGCCAAGGTTTGGAAGCAACCTAAGTGTTCATCAGCATGGACACTTCATGAATAAAGAAAAATAGATTTTAAAAAAAAATATATATATATATATATACACACACACACACACACACTCAAAAAGAATGAGATCCTATTATATGCAACAACATAGATGGCACCGGAAGTCATTGTGTTAAGCCAGGCACAGAAAGACAAACTTCACATGTTCTCAGTTATTTATGAGAGCTAAAAATTAAAACAATTGAACTCATGAAGATAGAGAGTAGAATGATGGTTAGCAGAAGCTGGGAAGGGCATTTGAGGGGGAAATAGGGATGGTTAATGGGTACAAAACAATGGAAAGAATAAAATCTAGTATTTCATAGCACAACAGGGTGACTATACACAATAATAATTTAATTAAATATTGAAAAATACCTAAAAGAGTATAATTGGGTTGTTTATAAAACAAAGGATAGGCCGGGCATGATGGCTCACACCTGTAATCCCAGCACTTTGGGAGGCTGAGGTGGGTGAATCACAAGGTCAGGAGATCGAGACTATCCTGACTGACACTGTGAAACCTCGTCTCTACTAAAAAATACAAAAAATAAGCCAGGTGTGGTGGCAGGCGCCTGTAGTCCCAGCTCCTCGGGAGGCTAAGGCAGGGGAATGGCATGAGCCCAGGAGGTGGAGCTTGCAGTGAGCCGAGATGATGCCACTACACTCCAGCCTGGGCAACAGTGCAAGACTCTGTCTCTAAAATAAATAAATAAATAAAAATAAACAAAGGACAAATGCTTGAGGTGATGGATGCCACATTTACCCTGATGTGGTTATTACACATTGTATGCCTACATGAGAGTGTCTCATATATTCCATAGATATATTCACCTATGTATCCACAGAAATAAATATTTTTAAAAACTGCACATTTTTAAAGGGTTCAACTTGATAAGTTTTGCCGTATGCTTACACCCATGAAACTGAGATAATGAACATTCATAATCCCAGTAGCTTCCTAGTGTCCCTTTGTAGTCCTGCTTCTCAAAACTGTAGATCTTCTGTCACTATAGGTAGAAAATTTGCTAGAATTCCACATGAATGTGGTTATATTTTAGGTACTCTTTTTGGTCTGGCTTCTCTCACTCAGCTTTATTATTTTTAGATTCATCCATGTTGTTCTTTTTAAATTACTGAGTAATATTTTACTGTATGGCTATGTACCATTTATTTACTTGTCAATGCCATTTTGGTTTGTTTCTACTGTTTAGCAGTTGCAAAAAAGATGCTATGCATATTTGTGTACAAGTCTTTCTATGAACATATGCGTTCATTTCTCTTGGGTAAGTACCTAGGAGTGGGCGTGATGGGTTGTATGATACATATGTGTTTAGCTTTTAAGAAACTTCCAAACTGTTTTCCAAGGTGCTGTATACCATTTCACATTTCCACCATCAATGGTGAGAGCTTCAGTTGCTCTACATCCTTGCCAAGATTTGTTATACATAGTCTTTAATTTTAGCCTTCTTATTGGGTGGATAGTGGTATCTTGTCTTAATTAGCATTTCCCTAATGATTAATGATGCCAAACATCTTTTCTTGTGCTTATTTGCCATCTCTATGTCATCCTTGGTGAAATGTCTGTACATATCTTTTGCTGATTTGTATTCACTTGTCTTATTTTGAATTATAAGTTTTTTATATATTCAAAATACAAGCCCTTTGCAAAATACATTTTCCCTCAGTTCGTGGCTAACCTTTTCATTTTCTTAAGTGTCTTTTAATCATGGGGAGGGGGGAGGGATTGCATTGGGAGTTATACCTGATGTAAATGACGAGTTGATGGGTGCAGCACACCAACATGGCACAAGTATACATATGTAACAAACCTGCACGTTATGCACATGTACCCTACAACTTAAAGTATAATAATAATAAATAAATTTTAAAAAATAAATAAATAAATAAAAAAGAGAGAAAAAAAAAAAAGAACAAACTTTTAAAAATTTGAATAAAGTTCTGAAAGTTTTAGCAGAGTCTAGAGAATTAGAACCAATAACAAAAACATAACAAATTCTCACTTTGCCCTGAATGGTTACAGAATTGTGCCTGATTGTTCACTGGTTGCCACCACAAATCTAGTACTTAACATTCCTTTCTTCTACTTCTGTGCAATTATTCTTGAACTGTAACTGGTTTAATACTTTATTTCAACAAATTTGATTTATACAAGGTCTTATAGTTATAAAGATGAGTAATATATGGTGTTTCTCTTCAAAGTCCTCAATTTTTAGCATTTAATGTTTCTTCCTGTCATCCATCTTGTACAGCCAGGTCTATGTACTTTCCTTTGTTCAGTCCCTAGTATAGCTCTAGAAACAATGAAGTGCTCAATACGTTTTTGTTGTGTACTGTAGTTATACTTTTTTGACATACAAATATGTAAGTTTATGGTAGCAGGAAATCTCTTGTTCTTTGTATCCTCCAAAAGTCCTAACATAGTTCCTTATACACAAGGGACACTAAGTATTCAACAACTGAATGAATTATTGAGAGTTTATAATAAAGTTTGCCTGATATATTGATAATACAATTGGCCTTCCATATCTATAGGTTCCGCATCGGCAGAATCAACCAACTGCAGATCGAAAATATTTAGAAAATAACAATGTAAAAATACATTAATAAAGAATAATGTACAACTTAAAAGCAATACAGTGTAACAACTATTTAAGTATTATCATAACCTAAGTATTATAATAACCTAAAGATTATTTAAAGTATAGGAGGATGTAAGTAGGTTATATGCAACTATTATGCCATTTTTTGTAAGGGGCTCGAACGTGTCTGGATTTTGGTATCCTCAGGGGGCTCCTGAAACAATCTGGATACCAAGGGACAGCTGTATAATCTTTGGCTATACTGAACTAAGTGAAGAAAAAGTACTCTCAGATGTGATTATTGCAATAGATAGTTTTTCTAGAGAAAACAAATATACCTGATTTTTACTTGAATATTTATGAGTATGGTAATCTTTTTTATGACCCAAATTTAACATTATTGTTATCATAGAAGTCTGTCTATGGTAATACAGCATGAAATCTGTAGTCAGCTACAGATAAAAGGCTTTCACAAAGTTTGTTTGCCTTAGTCTGTTTTGTGCTGCTGTAACAGAATACCAAAGACTGGGTAATATATAAACAATAGAAATTTACTTGGTTCACTGTTCCAGAGCCTGGAAAGTCCAATGTCAAAGGGCCCACATCTGGTGATGGCCTTCATTGCTGTATCATCTCATGTTGGAAGGCAGAAAGTCAAGACAGGGCAAGAGTGAGAGGGAGCCAAACTTACATTACTAACCAACCCGCTCTTGAAATAACAAGCCTGCTTCCACCTTAATGATGTGACTCCATTCACAAGGGCAGAGCCATTATCTAATTACCATTTAAACATCCCACCTCTCAACACTGTTGAATTGGGTGTTAAATTTCCAACACATGAGCTTTGGGGGACATATTCAAATCATAGCACTGCTCTATTTAATGAGTTAAGTATTTTAAAGTTGAGAATTCCTTTTTTAAGTGAATCCAATGCCTTAAAACATATAAATTTCTAAATATATAGGAAAAGATGGCAATAACTTGCTTTCTTTATCTAGGTCCTGGGAACTCCAACAAGGGAGCAAATCAGAGAAATGAACCCAAACTACACAGAATTTAAATTCCCTCAAATTAAGGCACATCCTTGGACTAAGGTGAGTCAGATTTTTTTTTAAAGTATATTAATCAATAGTTAACTAAAACAGGTTTCTCGTTCTTAAACTAAACTATTTTGAGATCAGATAGTTGCATGAATACAAGCAGTTCTGCATGTAAAGATAGTTGTATAGATGTACCTGAGTGTTTCATTGACTTTATATAGTTTCAGTCTCATTGATTTCCCGTAGACAGTTTCTAGCCTGGTTTTTTGTTTACAAGGTAAGGACAGTGTACTTATATCATTAAAGTACAGAATTAATGATTTAGGAGTAGGATCTTATATAAAATTTTGGCAACCTAAAATTCAGGAGTTTATTTACATAGAGGTGTATAGTTTAATATCATGTAGCATACCATACATTTCAAACATTATTCTTTTAAACTGTTAAAACACATACCTTATTATAGATGGCATTTTGTGGTTTTCCTCTCTTGTTTACCTTCCTACTGGCATTTTGGAAACATGATTAGAAAGCAAATGTAATCTTGCTGGGAGTATACATTAAAAACAATTGATAGGTTAACTGGATGTCACTAGCCTTTGGAAAAACCTAACCTTAACATTAGATGGAACCAGTTCTAAAGAGCATAATTGCTAATGTACCAGGGAACTTTTTTTTTTCCTTTGGTATTTAATTGGAATGATTTAAGAGAGATTTTATTAAAAAGTGTTTTCACCTCAGTTTGATTTGTGAGATTATGAAGAGAAAAAATATAAAATTTCTCAGTAGGGTTTATAAATAGAATGAATCTCTAACTTCGTCATTTTACAAATTCAGAAACTCTGACCAAAGATTCAAAGTGACTTACCCAAGATTACGTGGATGGCTTGTGACAAAGCTGGGATTAAACTTCTGTGTGTGTGTGTGTGTGTGTGTGTGTGTGTGTGTATGTGTCATGAGTTACAAATGATCAACTTTATAATATGTATTTTAAGGAGAGACTTTCTGTATTTTAAAATGTACATGTAACAATTCATTTTATATACTGTTCATTTAGTTGGTTATAGATCTTTTATAATTAGAGGTGAAGTAATTCAGGGCTATAGGTGAAATAATTTACACTCCGTAGAATCAAAGTATGTTTCTCTCTCTCTCTCTCTCAATTATGTATATTATGATTCCAGTTACTTTTTCTTTAAGTTCTCATAATCTCATTATCTATCTTCAGAAAATTCTCATTACTAATTATTTATTTCCTATTTAGAATCAAAGACCTCAATAGTATTTTAGTGCCAGAATTATAGGTTGTAGCTTTTACTACAACTTGGCCAACAGACCACGATCTTGCCTCCCCTTTTTAAAAGTTTATGGTAAGCACTAAATAGTCTGAGATTCAAAAGTGTTCTTTGACCTTTGTATTCAAGGCTTATTTTAAATCTGGGTCAGAAGATATTTAGGGATTCTCACCTGACTCTAAACCCAGGAAATCTCAGGTGGCCTACTTGGATTTAGGGGCTGCATTACAGTTTGAGTCCATTATAGTTATTGAAAGTTAAATTGTTTATAATAAGTGATTTGTAGTATACTATGACTTCAGCCGTGTTAAGGGAAAAACAACATAGAGAATTCTGTGTATTAAATAAATACAGGGAAATATTCCAAAATGCCAACAGTAGTTTGGTTAAGAAGAAAGTGCACGATTTTATTTTCTTTGTTCTACCTTTTCAAACTTTCATATTTTCTTTAATAATGATGTTATTTTTATGAGGAAAAGGAAAAATTCTTTTTGGTATAATCTAAGTATTCATCACATATTACCCTCCTTATAGAGTTTCTGACAAATATAATGCTAAAATTGAGTCCATGAGATCCTATTTAACAGTCTCCATCCTCCATTATTATTATTATTATTATTATTATTTAATCAAGATTGCCACTAGTCCTCCTTTATCTAAGGTTTCAGTTACACTTGGTCAACCTCTGTCTGAAATAGGTGATGTAGTACAATAAGATATTTTGAGAGAGATACTACATTCACATTATTTTATTATAGATATTATAATTATTCTATTTTATTATTAGTTATTGTTAACCTCTTACTGTGCCTAATTTATAAAGTAAGCTTTTATTACTGGTATGTATGTATAGAGAAAAACAGTGTATGTAGGGTTTAGTAGTACTTGCAGTCTCGGCATCCACATGAGGGTCTTGGGGACATATCCCCTGTAGATAAAAGGGAGGGGGCACTGTATTTAGTGTATGTCAAATTCTGCATTTTCCCCCTGAATTATATCTTTCTAATGCAAGTATTAGCTAGAGTAGAATGTGAGAAATAGTTGATTATAATTAAAATGCAGCCAACGAAAGAGCTGTGCTAAATATGTGTGCTTTAAATCTTTGCCCTCTTGAATTCTTGATGTTTCCATATCTTATACTAATGCTTTTCAAACCTGAATCGTCTATGTAAAGCCCGTTTATTTAGATTTCCATTCCTGTACCATGTATAGAAAAATGACTCAATTCTCCCATCTTTTTTGTCTATTAAAAGGACTCTGAACCTTTCATTCATCTGGCGTCTTTTGGCATAATCTGGTTTTCACTTCATACACATGCGTTATGTAATAATAAGTGCACTTATGCTGGTTCCTCATTTGTGCACATGAGAGTGGATGTTACTGGGATTGTAAACAAAAAAGTAAATTCAGATGCAGAAATTTTATTATTTTTCTCTGTCATCTAGATGATTGAGAATATGCTTGGGTTGATTTTTTAAAAATAGGTTATTATAAGAATTAAAATACAAAACTTAAAATTCCTAGAGGGAACTCAGACTCCTTTCCCTACCATGGTGATAGTGGACAGCAACTTGAGAAATGCTCTTAGGGTAAGCAGCCATTTAAGTCATTTAAAGACCATATAGAATGTCCCCCAAAGAGAAGACCATTTTGCCCTTCGAGGGCAGGTAAACAGGAGTCTGGAAACAAGAACCACTTAACCTTTATTGCTGTCTTCTGTTAGTCCCATCTCCTGAAGCTGTGGACATATGAACCCTGGTTTCCTGTGCTGCAATGTTGTGCAGCTATGTCCCCAAGATTGGGACTTGCTGTTCTTTAAAAAAAAAAAAAAAAAAAAAAAAAAAAAGTAGAAATAGAGATCAAAAGAGAAAATGTCTTTCATGAAAACATTGAGGTAAGGCGATACAGATTTATAGAAGAAATAGCAGAAAAATAACACTGAGGTGATCCCAGTGTGATGTATGGCAGAAATCTTGACAATTAAAAACTCCAATAAGTTGCCCTGGGCTATTACATAATAGCAATAGCCAGTGCAACATAATTCATTAATAAAGCACTTGTGGCTTAAGTAGGAAAGGAAATAGGTGCTAATATTTTGAAACATGGATTATTATTGGAGGTGAGGGAATGAAGACCTATGCCTTAGTGTACACTGTACACTACAAAGAAGAAAAACACACGGAAAGAAAAGGAAGTGATGCAAAAGTAGATTGAGAATTAAGTAGAGACAGATTGGTTGGAAGAAGAGAAGAAATTTAAATTCTGCATTTAGTATGTGGAGGTGTGGCTAAATGGTGGGCTATTATATACAGAGTGAGAATCTAGTTTAAACACTGCTCCTAATGTTTATGCCTCAGCTTTTTTTATTTTGTAAGATAGCGAATATCTGCTGTGTCTTTTCTCAGGATTATTTTGAAAATACAGCCATAATACACATATAAAGGATTACTTTAGTTTTGAATAAATGTGAAGAATGTAGCACTCCAATATAGTTTTCCGATTTGTCTTCTCTGTCTCCACTGCCCTGACCTTAGTTTAGGTCACCATCATATCACAGAATTATTAAAAACAACCTCCTACCTCCTGATTTCCATCCTTCGGTTTCACATCACTTTAATCCATCCTCCTCATTTCTGTCAGAGTTGGCTTTTTTTAAAAGCACGTGTGATAGTGTCACTCCTATTTAAAATTCTTCTCTGATTCCTTATAACCTTTAGGAGAATTTAGTGTTATATACATATAATGACAAGAGTGGTCCTATGTGCCAATTTATGCTTGTCCAGTGTAATTAATAATTGTTTGCCTCTTCACTCTCAGGAAGGTCCCAGTTTGGGTGGCAGATTATTTAGTCACTCTGTTCTTGATCTTTTCTGCCTTTCTTTTCCAGAAAAATAGAGTATTTAGTATTTGTCCTATTCCTAACCTTCCTTGAGGTATCTAGTTATTGAACCCAGTCTCTTTCCCCAAGTTTTACAGCTTCCTGTATCCTTAAATGCATGTTGTTAGGCAATGAATTTAAAAGTTTAGTGTCTACTTAGGGTTGATTAGGGATTTTTTATTAAAGTTTTATCATAGTAGGTGTACGAGGTGCCTTCCTACCCACTTTCGAGTGCGTAATCCTTCTACCCTTTTGTTTAAATTCCTTTGTGACAAGCATTTCTCCTCTATCCTAGTAATAAATAATCCTGTGAGGTCAGTTAGGTAACACAGATGTCTGTTTTATTCTTTCAGAGTAATGAAAGAATAAAGTAACAACTGGTTAGTAGAAGGAAGTAGATTGCAATCCCAAGGCCCCTGATCTCTTAACAGTTACATTACTGCTATTTAATATGTTGGCTACATATTGGAGTGTTGTCCAGTTTGTAGATCACTTTGAAGGGACCATGCAGCCACGCTGGATTTTCTGGTTTAGTAAGATTGTCTCCTAGTTGTTCCCCAGAGAAGCTGCATTCATTTCTGCCTCTTGCTAGTGTCTCCCTTCCCTCTCTCTACTCCCCCTTCCACTGTCTTAGAATGTTCTTTTTTTCTTCTCTGCTTACCAAGTCTTAACCTTTCTTAAGATCTCAAATCTCACTTCTCCCATGAAATACTTTCTCATTATCTAAGTTCTTTATGATTATCCTACCACATAACTCCTATAGTACCTACCAAATTATACCATATATATTATAGCAATTCCTAATTTCTTTTTTATAATAATATTAATACCAGTTACTTCAACATATTTGTCGCCAAGTTGTTGGCATATATGGTAGTTTAATAGTTAAGTGTCTGTAGCATTTGTATGACCGTAGGTCATTTGGTGAGTCTCCCAGAAAGCGTTATTCACAAAAATTAATCCTTGCATACCTGATTTCCTAAAACACTGTCAACATGCTTCATAGTGAATCAATACTAGTATTTCTAACTGGCTAACAGAGTAAGCAGAAAATTGAATTCTCAGGTCATTTCAGCTTTCAAAGGAATTATTTTAGACTGAAAAAGTTACTTATTCTCTATGCTTACAGCCGACCCAGAAAGCCCCACTATACTTATTTCTTTTTAAGACTTTGTCCATAATGTTACATTTTTTCCCCTGAACCATTCAATAGATTTTTCAGAACTTGGTAAACCTACCTGTTTTAACCGTTGTTCAGTATATTATTAAAATGCCTTCAGAGAGACCTAGAGGGCACAAAACAGAAATTGCTGCCAAAGTTTTCTTGCACATCCATTCTATCTTTCTTTTCTGGTCTCTCTACATTACTCATTTCATTCACATGTGTTCCAGAAAGCATAAAACCATGTTGGGGATTTCTATTGACTCCTAAGGTTGCTACTTGTCTATTTTGTTCTATTGCTTATGGTAAATCAATTTTTATATTATTATTCAACCCCCCTCTGCCCTGAGCATTCTACCTAGACCATTCTCACTTGTCTCACAAATGCATATAGTATGTTCTCTACTGAAATTTCTACTCACATCCTTATTGCTAGAATAGTCACTTCATCTCCCTTTCTAATACCATTTTCTTATGTTAGACCTCACTTTTTTATTTCTACTGGCTATATATTCTTATTTCTTTGCTGGAAATCCACATTAAAATCTAGCTTTTAGGGTGGCTAATCGACATGTGAAAGGAATAATGTGAAAAAGGAAGAATACTCAGTAAGACATAATTTTCAGATTGCTTGTGGGAGGCAAAGGATGAGGTTAGGGGTGGATTTGAAAAGAAGGCAAAATTCTATTTTTAATTTATCATTTGTTCTTTAAATCTTGTGTCTTCTATGTAACCAGTGCTGTGCTGGGTACCATAAAGCATGCAAAAGAAGTAAAATATATAGTCTTTGTCCTTGAAAAGCTGACAGTTGAAAAGCTCAGTTGAAGCAAGTATTGAATAATGTGAGATACCGTATAACCATACACTTGATGCTGTGCTGTAAGTGTTCAGAGGTGTTCCACATGGCTGTAGGTGTTATAAGGCAGACTAGTGAGGATGGTAGAGGGAAAAAGGAACTCCCCTTAGAGATAATAGATGAGGTGGGATGTTGAAAGGAGGTTTAAGATTTGCTTAGGTGTAGAAAAGGTTAGGAATTGTTATAGCCTGGGTGAATATCTCTCAAGGTGGAGAGAGATGAATGGAAAGAAAATATTTCTATATTCTTAGGAGGGCCAGCCTGACTGTAATAACTGTTTTGTGAACATTGAAAGATTAAATTGGATAAGCAGATAAGCAAATCACACTCCTGTGTAGGCATGTAGTACTATTTCATCAGTGCATGATGTGAGGGAGGGAAATTATGTTACATAGTTAAATGCTGATATCTACATATATACAGCCAGTCATTTAACATCGTTAGTAGGTGCTTAGAAACTGCAACTTTAAGTGAAATGATGTACAATAGGTTCTCAAATAATGTTGCTTCATTCAGCGTTGACGAGGGAAAACATTTGGTTTTATTACACCTTTCACTAAAAGTCACAGTTTTCAAGAACCTATCAATGACATTAAATGAAGACTTACTGTGTAACTTTTCTTACCTGTAGTAGAACTTGGGAAAACTAAATAAGGCTTTTAATTAGTACAGCTGAAATTCACTGGATGTTAGATCTGTCATGACTAAGGAAAGGATTCTTTGTGTTTCTTATGCTCAGCGTTCTTTACCTGAGCTGGTATCTTAACGAAAAGGTTAGAAAAATACGCAGTAGGCCTGAGCGGAATTCAGTTTTGTGTATCCTACCCTGTTAGATGCTGATTTCATAGATAGCAATTTTACTTGGGAGGAGGGCTCTGAAAGTTGTTTTCAGTAGCCTCTGGTGATCATTTTTGATAGTACTTAAAGTGAATTGGATTACCTTGTATGTCAGTGCATCATTAGATCAATGTAGCAAAGCATGTGAAAGACTGCCAGAGAATGTATGTTTTTTGTTTTTTGCGGGGGTGGGGGGTTTGAGATGGAGTCTCACTCTGTTGCCCAGGCTGAAGTGCAGTGGCACAACCTCGGCTCACTGCAGCCTCCGCCTCCGAGGTTCAAGTGATTCTCCTGCCTCAGCCTCCCAAGTAACTGAGATTACAGGCACCCACCACGCCTGGCTAATTTTTGTATTTTTAGTAGAGATAGGGAAAATATTTTAAAAAATAGTATGGACTAATTTATTAAGTAATTATTGAATTCTGTGCACCATATGAGCACTTAAGTAGACTTAATTTCTTCTCTTAGTGAACATAATTACCTATTCTACAGTCCATGGCATTGTCTCACTTTTAATCCTGTGTTTAGATTTACAAATTGCATATATTTTCAGATGATTAATAGATTACTTGAGAGTCAATATTGGGGTTGCTCTTTAGGAGTATTCATGGTTTATTAGTTTTTAAAACTGGATGCTTATATTTTGTATATGACCAGGATATAGGATGAGTGTTGTACATTTATCATAATAAAAACTAGTGCGGAATAGCTATTTGGAACAGGCATGGCTGTTGTTCTGTGTTCTGTTAGATTAATTATCACTGCCAACAGCCATTTAAAATGGACATTTTTACATTGCTCTGATTGGCTACCTAATACAACAGAGTTGCTAAGAGCTGATGCTGTGAGATGCATCTTAACCATAGGTTTTGGTATGGTGTATGTGATTGCTTAAAAATGGCCTTTTTAAAGTGCTTGAGATTCCAGTCACAACACTTAGCTCCAGGTTGAAATTTGAAGGCCAAAGTCTATTCTAGGACATGTAGGGCAGAAATTGCCTCTGTCATTTTTTAGTTACCCAAATGCAAATTTATTTTGAATAATTCTTCATTTAAGGACTTCTTGGCATTTGTTCAATACTGTGGAAACTTTCTTTTTTAAAAAATGAATTTTTTCTGTTAGTTTCTTTTATGGACTAGTATTTGTGATGAGAGTTGATATTTGTTTTAATTTAAGAAAATGAGTTGCTGCATAGGTGAGGTAGTATTTGAATCACTTTAAAAGTTCATGTCAGTGTTTTGGTTCTTTTCAATATTTCCTTTCTCTTTTCTTTCTTTTTTCCTTTCTCTTTTTCTTTTCTTCTTCTTCTTCTGCTTTTTTTTTCCTTTGTTTTATTTTTTCTGTTTTATTGATTTACTTTTGGTTTTGTTTTTAAAGGGGTGTTTTGGGATCTCTGTGGCCTTGCTGCATACTTCGCTGGCCATATTTAGTCTGCGTACTAATTGTTAGTTGGCCCAGTTGAGTCTTATTTTGTGCTCTCAGTTCTTTCAGTCTGGTTTTCTATTTTTGTCCACCTGGTTGTGTTTTAGTTCATGAGAGAATTTATTCTGATGGGCCAGATTTTAATCTGTGCACTAAATTTTAGTCTGCAGACTAAAAGTAATCCGCGGATTATTTATTTTTGAAAAATATTTAATTCCCCCACTGGAAACTATCCTAAAAGAATGTTAAATTCTCTTAGAATAGCCAGGGGAGTTCACAGATACTGGTGAGTTCTGCCATTTTTTGTTCTCAATACCTAGACATAATAGACCCTGCTACCTCCCTTGCATATTTGGCTCCGTTGTGCCTAGGTGTTGGTATACATTACTATGCCTGTCACCTGTAACTGTGACTGTCCCTTAGTTGTATTGTTAATTGTACATATTTTGTTTAGCTTTTGGTGGGTGAATTGGGCATATTTGCAGATGGAACTGTGTTTAATTTGTAGTGCTCAAAGATGTAGGGTTTATTTTTTCAGAGAGTTTTTCCAAAGAGGAAAAAATGTTCTCTATTTTTCCTAAGTAATGGGTGCAAGGGTATAAGCGGGCAAAGCCCACAATAGAAAAAGTAAGTTAATACCCGCACTCCTGAGGTGATATGTCAATTTCCTGATGAGTCCTAAGATAATGAGAATGTCAGCAAAGAAACATCTTTTAGCAGAGAAGTCAATCCAAAATGGAGAATAATCCGCGGTGGCCTGATCCTTCTTAGCTCACACAAATTAAAAGTATCTGGCTTGAAATCTATAGCATTATAACTTAAATATATTTACTACTTTCCTCTCATCACTAATAACTTAGCAGAAAAAAATGTTTATACTGTGTAACTGGAACACATTAATAGAGAAAAAAGTAGCATATTTGGAACTTGAAACTTTAAAAGCAAGCTAATATGCCCCCTCCCAGCCATGTCTGTGGATGATGAATCCAGGTCATAGAAGACCACTTTACTTTGGGAACTTTGCTTCTAGATTTCATTTTGATTTTAACTTTTTTTGGTTTTGTATTTTTTTAATAAACGCACTGGCATTGGAACATAATAAACTAAAATTAAAATGTTTCTTTACTGTGCCTCACCATTGCACAATCAAAAAAAATTTTTTTGCATACACTGTGGTGAAATAATTTTTAAAACTTGGACTTGCTACTGTGAAGACTGATGTTTAAAGTTTATAACTGTATAAACATTTTCTATGTCCCCCCCACACCATGGATTTCTTATAACATTGGATATATTTTTCCTTGCTGGACTATTCTCTTTTGGATTGACTTCCCCTGTTTGGATTATTTCACTGCATTATCATCTTTAGGATTCGTCAGGAACAGGACATTTCACCTCAGGAGTGCGGGTATGTACTTAATTTTTTTTTTCCCAAAATTTCAGGGCAGGTCTATAAAACTTGGGGGAAATCTTTTTTGAGAGGCTAAACAATTATTCGTTCTTGAAATGTAATAGTAAACGATGTAAGTAGCTGTGATTTCTGTTTTTATTCACTGTATGGCATAGGTTTCGTTTATAGTATATTTAGATTGTCAGTCTCTTGGGTGATTCATTGACATCTAGGCTGAAGTTTAGGAATTGTGGGGTTTTAAGATTATTATTTCTATTACAAGAATAAATATTGATGAAGATCCATGAAACCAAAGGTCTGAGTGTTAAACAATTTCATTGAGTAAGGAAAGAAGTGACAGCGGAAGCTTCTTTAATTAAAAGACAAATTTCAGTTCTTGGTGGTTTCCTTTTCTTTAGAAGCAAAAATAATTCAGATGAGCTAGTTTCTAGTTTGCCCTGTAATTTTTAGAAGTTACATGCTAACTCACCCTGTATTATGGTCAGAAATCTGAACTGTGGGAGATACTGGGTTTTGACCCCACATGGTTTTCCACTTAACCTTTATTCACAGAGTACTGAACCAAGGCTTTTCTCATCAAGAATCTCTCAAGGGTTTAAAATAACAGTGTATACTTTTTGTAAAGGCAGGTTAAATCTTGATTTTAAAGTAGGCTCTTGGCATGTATTATTTTCTTTATTGTTTTTAACTCTTGAATTTCGTGAGTTACGATTCTCTGACAAATATACGCTAATAAATGTCTTAGTACCAATATGGATGATCACTTGTAGCCAGTAAAACACCAAAAGAGATGGATGACTTAAAAAAATATCAGAAACAAGCTTGTAATACTGGTTTATTAACAGCTTTAACACAAAATCTTTGAAAATATAACATGAAATTTTTTTATTTAAAATAACTCAGTGCCCAGCCATCCTACATTTGAATGTTAGCAGGAGATATTTATTTCTACTTTTGGTGCTACTTTTAATTCCACTTATGTGCTGCCATATTGGTGCAAAAACATTTTGGATTAGCTGGCAAAATAAATCCGTATACTATCAAACAGAAGCAAACTTGCCTTCAGGGATAAAATATGCCAATGGTGTTTAATATTTTTACAAAAATTTTCTGGGTTTTCCCACTGATTATTTTCTTTTTACATTCTGTATATGATTATAGACCTTGGGAGCAAGAGAGGGGACCAATAACAGTAGAAGAGCTGAACCTTTCAAATTTGACAGTAACTCTAAGGTTTCCTTGACTGAGGCAAGTCAGAGTATTCAAAAGAATAGATGAGGCAGGTTTTGACCTTACAAAAAGGTTTCTTTTTAACATAACCAAGAAATTGACTGAGGCCTTTCTTTATGTTCTGAAATAATTTCCTAAGAGCCTGCTTTACCTAATTTCTCAATTTTCATGGAAAATGTCTTTTTCAATAATAAACTAAAAACAAATACAATCCTCTTTTCACTGTAGACAGCACTCATAAATAGTCTCTGGAAAGTCTAATGAGCTCTGTAGTTGTAACTAGTTCTCTAACCATCAGCATAAGTGAACAACCAGATGTTATATGAGCCATTCTTACTAGGAAACCTTAGCCTCCCAGGCTGCTCCATGCCCTGTCACAATCTGCATGGACTTTTCTCACTTGTGGGTCTGTTTGCCTCCATTTGTAAGTGTCTACTTCTCTGTCCACCTCTGGTTGTATGTTCTTCCTGTCGAGGGATATATGTTTCATTTTTCTTTAGTTCCAAAGGCTTCTCGTCTGTTTATTTCTGTTCCTTACGTTTTTATTTTTATTCTGTAGGTGGCCATAATTTAGAATGAAGCATATTTTTATAGTTTTTGATGATTAGTTTTATTTAAGACACAAATTAGTAGAAAGCTATCTATTCCTTTAAGTAGATCAATTTAATTGAATTTTTCTTCAATATTGCCTTCAGCTCACTTTTTCTGTGTCTTAATCATTCTTAATGGATAATACATTTTTTTTCTCCTTGATTAAAACCCTGGAATATTCATTCAAGTGGGGGAAATCTGGCCATATTCATGGTAACACCTACTTGAGAAAAAAAAATATAGGACATTTAATCAAATTCAAGGTATTCAAGAATTTCTTCAAATCATGGTAGGCTCTGTTTATTGTAAATAATACCAAATCAGTAGCATTTATAGACCTAGAGTAAATAGCTCTTCTTTCTTTTCTTTTTGATTGCCAAATTTTTGAACAGTGCTGCCCATCATTAACAATTGTTCTGCTAAAAAACAATGCAAAAGAGGCAATCTCTTATTTACTGCCATAGCAGTGAAAACTTTAAAATTTAAGAAATAATTTTCTAGTTGTGCTTGCCTCCAGAACTCAGCCTTTCCCGTGTGCCTGCCATATTTTGTATGCATGTCTGATTGTTGTTACTTTATGATTAGCATATATAGATTTTTCTCCAAGCATTTCTCATATAATCTTTAATTAGCAATTCACCCCTGTGAATCATATGCATTTAACTTTTTCCATTCTAGAAGGTCCTTTCCCAAATGCAACCATGTTTCTGTGCATGGTGGTAATTAAGTCATTACAGGGTATTTACTTAGTTTCTTAAAACATTAATTATTCTTTCCCTTTTTTTGTACTGCAGGTCTTCCGACCCCGAACTCCACCAGAGGCAATTGCACTGTGTAGCCGTCTGCTGGAGTATACGCCAACTGCCCGACTAACACCACTGGAAGCTTGTGCACATTCATTTTTTGATGAATTACGGGACCCAAATGTCAAACTACCAAATGGGCGAGACACACCTGCACTCTTCAACTTCACCACTCAAGGTAACTCCAAACACTTTGCTCTTCACCAGTTCTAGGAAAGCTACACACTGGGTGTGAAATGACATTCTATTAATTAAAATCTGTGGGAGACAAAAATAGACATATTAAGTACTTAGGTAGGCGAAAAGAGCATCCTTTCTAACTTAATGGTCACTACTTATATGATTTTGAACAAAAGAGTAGCACATAAAACTTTTCCAATAGGCATAGCTTCTTTAATTTTTAGCAGAATATAATGTTGGCACAGGAGAAGTTACAGAGAGTTCAGTGAGTGAAGTTTATCACTAATTGGACTAATGCACAATTTAACCTTTAGGTTTGGATCTGAAACTTAAAATAGTAGCATTTCTTGCTTCCCTAGAGTTTGTATCAAGTTTTTTTAAACTTGGAATGAATTGGCTATATTTGTAGAAATTCAATTGTCTTCCAAACAGGAGGAAAACTGGAGCCCTATAAACCCTTTCTAAGAACTTAAACAAACTATAATAGAGACAAGGAAATTTCCATCCCCTCTGAGATTTGGCACCATTGCTGCTGCAGAGAAAATACTGAAAGGAAAACTAACTTTGTGCATTGTGGTTTCTGGAAGACCTTGGGATAGTCACTATTTCTTCACTATTTCTGTGTTCAGTTTTCTTTTCTCCTTGATTAAGACCTAAGTGATTCATTCATTCAGTCACACTACCTCTGATGATGTGACTTTCTTCTTACACTGAGCATAAAAAGTGTACAATTCATTACCAAAAAAAACACAGTTGATATATTGATTAGTAAGCATACTCAGGCTAGAAAACAGAAAAGGGAGATGTAGAGCTTTCTGTGACAAAGAAAGAAATCTATTTCCTTTATTCATATATATCATATCTTTCTTTAAAAAAAAAAAATGAAGACTGTTTTATTTTGGTATTTTAAAATATTATGTTTGCTTAGCACATTAGATATAAATATGATGCGGGTCTTGAACATTTATGTTTTTGAGGGTTTGGAGAATGCATTTATATTTGGATGTAATGTGTATAGATACAGTGTGTGGTCTCTGTGGTTATCAGAGTGTTTATGTGATTCTGAGTATCAGTGAAAAAGTGGACCCTGTAAACACAGTCATGTATTCCTTACTGATGCAGATATGTTCTGAGAAATGTGTCATTCAGCAATTTTCATCCTTGTGCAGACGTCACAGAGTGTGCTTATGCGTACTTATTATTGAAAGTGCTGTCATTTTGAGATATGGCCCTTTTTTAAAAAGTGTTAAAATGCTCTGTCTTAGCACCCATTCTGAAACTGAGCTGTAATCACAAAGTAGTACTTTCTCACGGTCTTTGTAAATCACTATTGTTACTGTTTTTGAACAGTGTTTCTATGTAAGATGTCCAGGGAAGAGAGAGTTTTTTGTTGTTGTTGTTATTGTTTTTGTTTTTTGTTTTTTTTGTTTGTTTTGTTTTAAGACAGAGTCTCACTCTGTCACTCAGGCTGGAGTGCAGTGGCATGATCTTGGCTCACTGCAACCTCCACCTCCCAGATTCAAACAATTCTTGTGCCTCAGCCTCCTTAGTAGCTGGGATTACAGGCACTTGCCACCATGCCTGGCTAATTTTTGTATTTTCAGTAGAGATGGGGTTTCACCATGTTGGCCAGGCTGGTTTTAAACTCCTGACCTCAGGTGATCTGCCTGCCTTGGCCTCCCAGAGTCCTAGGATTACAGGTGTGAGCCACCGTGCCTAGCCTTGATGCCATTGTATTTGATATGATACTCTGTATTCTAATTTTGGAGCAATGTTTCCAAATGGTGATCTTGTTTTCTAAGGCAGCTGTAACTGTGTACAGATGCAACTTTAAAGCACCTGCTAGTTGGTAGTAATTAATGGATGACCAGAATAAAACTGGGTAATCCAAGGGTTTGAAGAAGGAGAATCAATCTTCCAGTTGGTTGTATAACTAAAGGAAATCTAGAGATAGAAACATTGTGGGGGGTCTGGTTGAAGGGTGAGGGGTATTAGTGAGGTTCTTCTAAAGGCAGCATGAAGCCCTCCTACATCCTCATAACAAATTGTCAGTGACATCTGCAGCACTACTTCCCCCAAATAAAATAAGGATCTACATATAGTAGGTGCTCAATGAATGTATGAGTGCCATGTACCACTTTAAATAAACATAATATTCATTAATTCATACAACCAGTATTTTTTGGGCATTTCTAATGTTCCCTCTGGTTGTCATTACTATTGTTTTAATTTCTAAAGTAAACCTGCTATATATACGGAACTATAAAGATTAAACACTTGAGTAAAATATAGTGTTTTGTTAAGGTAAAGCTTACAATAAAGCTAACTGCAATTTGATGTTTGTTACTGTACCATGGAGTAATTAGCCATAAACAGTAATTAGCATTACTCTCATATAATCACAATATTTCCATATTCAGATAGAGGAAAGAGAGAGATGAACAGATATGAGACGGACAACTTTGAGATCTTTCTGATTGCCTAAATCCATAACTCAGGAGAACATTAGACCTCTCTCATTTTTCCAGCACTGAAGCTTCAGTGTTCCAGGACCCTATGACTGACAATATTATCTGCTTTCAGATGTTGGAAATTGGAATAAACCTTTGGCACACCCCCTTCTTTCCATTTCTTCCTGTCATTAGAATTTCAAATTCAGCCATAGCTGAATCAGACCTTAGGAAGCAGATAGAATCAGGAAAGCCCAGTAAGGATCAGTATTTTCTTATTAACTAATTTGTTGCCTATTCCAAGGCTGGAATATATTAGGGAATCAATTGTTTTGTATGTTTAAAGGTGAGTCTTCCCCAAACTCTATCACATACATCCCCAATCTCAGTTTTTTACCTAATTTGTATGAAATTTTACCAATTGAAGTTATTTAGTAAGTATTGTCCTCCTAAGAGTATAGGGTAGGATGGAGGTGGTAAAGATACTATCCGTTTACTTTAGTATGAGCTAATGTGAACATTCTATTCCTCTACCACTTGGCAGGATTATGTGAGAGAATGGTAGCTTTGTGGGGAGATAAGTAAGAGTGGCAGCATGTTGGCTAGGCCAGAAGAAGCAGTGATTTAATAACTCTGGGGAACTGTTAATTGAGAGTTGAAATGGGATATTTGGGGCAGCCATTGAGCAATATGCAGACTCAGACAGACTGAATATTTTGGGGCGGGGAGTAAGAGTATCTGGACATGAAAAAAGCGGGTGATGAGATAGAAAAGGTGTTCCAGAAAGCAAGTAAATAAAAGAACAGTAAAAGGGAGACTAAGGTATAAAAAACAAAGGAAAATAAGGAAAGCGTTAGAAAATATTTTTTGAAAGAGTATAAGAATGTGTTACAGAATAGGAATTGATGAAAACATGGAATTGAAAATGAGTAGGCGATGGGCAGCAAAAGCAAGTGTTCTAGAATCCTAGTTCATCAAAGATTTATATTTCTTTCATTTGAAAGCAGTAGGCTACTTATTTATAAAATCTATTGTAATTAATTATGATAACTAGCAGATTCCATATTTGTAACAATGGTTTTTAAACTTATTTTCCCATTATAAAATAGCGATAGACATAAATAGGGTCAGCTCATCTATTTATCTACCCATGTCCTAGCCTTTTTCTTCTAAGTTGCCTTATCCTCAGACACATCTGAAGTGAATATAGTATTTCAACTACCTGAGATTAATTAAAGTATAGACATGCATTGTTTTATTGGGCTTCACTTCATTGCATTTCACAGGTAATGCTTTTTTTTTTTTAAACAAATAAAAGGTTCGTGTCAACTCTGTTGATTGAGCCTGTTTTTCCAACAACCCCTATGCTTATTTTGTGTGTCTGTGCCACATTTGGTAATTCTTGCAATATTTAGAGCTTTTTCATTGTTATTACATCCATTATGGTGATCTGTGATCGTAATTTTTTTGATGTTACTATTGTGATTGTTTTGGAAGTTTGTATTGAACTTAATTGATCAATGTGTGTGTTTCAACTGCTCCACCCATCAGCCAATCCCCATCTCTCTCCCTCTCCTTGGATCTCCCTATTCCCTGAAGCACAACAATATTGAAATTAGGCCATTTAATAACCCTACAAGGGCCTCCAAGTGTTCAAGTGAAAGGCAGAGTCACACAGACTCTCACTTTAAATCAAAAGCTAGAATGATTAAGCTTAGTGAGGAAAGTATGTCAACAGCTGAGATAGGTCAAAAGCCAGGCCCATTGTGCTCAACAGTTAGCCAAGTTGTGAATGCAAAGAAAAGTTATCAAAGGAAATTTAAAGTGCTACTCCAGTGAACACACAAAGAAGTAAATAGAGATCAAAACAGCCACAATATTTTCTTAAGGCAGAGCCTAATCAAAAGCAAGGCCCTAATGTTACTCAATTCTGTAAGGGCTGAGAGAGGTGAGGAAGCTACAGAGGAAAAGTTTGTAGCTAGCAGAGGTTGGTTCATGAGGCTTAAGGAAGGAAGCCATTTCCATACCATACAAGTGCAAGGTGAAGCAGCAAGTGCTGATATAGAAGCTGCAGCAAATTATCCAGAAGACTTCTAATTAAGAGCATTGATTAACATAGCTACACTAACCAACAGATTTTTAGTGGAGACAGAACAGCCTTCTATTGGAAGAAGATGCCATCAACAATCTTCCTAGCTAGAGAGGAAAAGTCAGTGGCCTGGCTTCAAAGCTTCAAAGGATAGGTTAACTCACTTGTTGTGGGCTAATACAGCTGGTGATTTTAAGTGGAAGCCAGTGCTTCTTTACCATTCCAAAAATCCTAGGGCCCTTAAGAATTATGCTAAATCTACTCTGCTTATGCTCTATAAATGGAACAAAAAAGCCTGCATGATAGCACATCTGTTTACAGCATGGTTTACTGAATATTTGAAGCCCACTGTTGAGACCTACTGCTCAGGAAAAAAAGATTCTTTCAAAATATTACTACTTAGTGACAATGTATCTAGTCATCCAAGAGCTCTGTTGGAGATGTACAAGCAGATGAATGTTGTTTTTATGCCTACTGACACAGCATCCATTCTGCAGCCCATGGATCAAGGAATAATTTCTACTTTTATGTCCTGTTATTTAAGAAATGCATTTCATAAGGCTGTAACTGCCATTAGATAGTGATTCCTTTGATGGATCTGGGAAAAGTAAACTGAAAACCTTCTGGAAAGGATTCACCGTTCTAGATGTCATTAGGAATGTTTGTGATTTGTGAAAGAGGTCCAAATATCAATATTAACAGGATTTTAGAAGAAGTTAATCTCAAGTCTCATGGATAACTTTGAGGGGCTCAAGACTTCATTGGAGGAAGTCACTTCAGATGTGGTGGAAATAGTAAGAGAATTAGAATTAAAAGTGAAGCCTGAAAAGTGACTGATTTGCTGCAGTCTTTATGATA
Source organism: Chlorocebus sabaeus (assembly GCF_047675955.1). NCBI lineage: Eukaryota > Metazoa > Chordata > Mammalia > Primates > Cercopithecidae > Chlorocebus > Chlorocebus sabaeus. Next base: position 39,527,140 of record NC_132925.1, on the reverse strand, counting down.
AAACATGAACGAATGAGGAGTTACTTCATATGGATGAGCAAAAAAAGTGGTTTCTTTAGAAGGAATCTCCTTCTGGTGAAGCTGCTATGTTGAAATGACAACAAAGGATTTAGAATATTCCATAATCTTAGTTGAAAGCAGTGACAGGGTTTGAGAGTTGACTCCAATTTTGAAAGAAGTTCTACCAGGGTAAAATGCTATCAGCCTTAAATGCTACAGAGAAATCTTTTGTGAAAGGAAGAGTCAGTCAATATGACAAACTTCATGGTGGTTTTGTTTTGAGAAATTGCCACAGCAACCCTCACCTTCAGCAACCAACATCCTGGTCAGTCAGCAGCCATTGACATCAAGGTATAAGACCCTCCACCCACAAAAGATGACTTGCAGAAGGCTCAGGTGATCTTTAGGATTTTTTAGCATAAAGTATTTTTAAATTAAGGTATATGTGTGTGTTTTTTTTTTTTTTTAGATGTAATGCTTATTGCCCACTTAATAGACTATAATGTAGGGTAAACTCATCACTTATATGCAGTGGAAAACCAAAACATTTGCGTGACTCACTTTATTGTAGTGGTCTAAAACCGAACCTGTAGTATCTCCGAGGTATTCCTGTATCTTCCAAGGTTATTCTCAAATTACTGTGAACTCTGAGGTGAGTATTAATGGTTTTTAGACTTACTATTTACAACAGCCATGATAAATTTACTTGGAATAGGAACTCTTGATGTATGTAGGACACATCAATAGAATTGATGTCAGAATTATTCTTCAGTACTTTCTAAGTAATCTAGAAGAGTAAAATATCTGTGTAATCAGTTATACTCTTCTGGGCAATGAAATGCTAGGTATACTACTGGAGACACACCACAGGGAGAACTTGAGAAAATTTATGAGTGGACTAAAAGGGGGCAGGTAGGATTTAGTTCAGGTAACTACAGCAGTAATGACAAATAATGAGTGACTGTATTCAAGATTTTAGGCTCTAAATTATGTATTTTATATAAGAATTTTTATTGTTTTCCCTGAGATTATTTGGTCCACCCTGCTACTTTGGACATACTCTACTGGGGAAAATGTGGCGTGGTATAGGAACAATCAATCAAAAACTAGTATCTTCAATGAAAGTTCTGTGTGTAGTTTGGACACATATACTTCCAGAAGACCAGAACACTGGTGGTATATGATATATAAACAAGACAATAAAGAAATGCAACATTGCAGGAGCAAAGAGTAAGTCAGACCTAAAGCCTAGTTCCCTGTAACTACATAGTTGTAGACCTTGGTCAACACACTATCCCTACCTGAGTTTCCCCATTTAAATAAATGAGATCGTTGGATTCAAGGATATTCAAGGACATGTGCATCTTCAAAATTTTAATTATAAAAATGAATTGACTCCAGAAAGATAAAGAAAAAATGACAAAGCCAAACATGTAGACCACGATTGGATTAAGATACAAAATCATGACATAAATATAGAAAAATCTAGACTGGTTCCCCCAGAATCAAAATATTAGCAGTATTATTATTATTATTGTTATATGTTAAGTTCTAGGGTACATGTGCACAACGTGTAGGTTTGTTACATACGTATACATGTACTATGTTGGTGTGCTGCACCCATTAACTCATCATTTACATTAGGTATTTCTCCTGCTATCCCTCCCCACTTCCCCGACCCCACAACAGGCCCCAGTGTGTGATGTTCCTCACCCTGTGTCCAAGTGTTCTCATTGTTCAGTTCCCACCTGAGTGAGAACATGCGGTGTTTGGTTTTCTGTCCTTGCAATAGTTTGCTCAGAATGATAGTTTCCAGCTTCATCCATGTTCCTACAGAGGACATGAACTCATCCTTTCTTATGGCTGCATAGTATTCCATGGTGTATATGTGCCACATTGTCTTAATCCAGTCTATCATTGATGGACATTTGGGTTAGTTCCAAGTCTTTGCTATTGTAAATAGTGCGCAATAAACATACGTGTGCATGTGTCTTTATAGCAGCATAATTTAAAATTCTTTGGGTATATACCCAGTAATGGGATGGCTGGGTCAAATGGTATTTCTAGTTCTAGATCCTTGAGGAATCGCCACACTGTCTTCCACAATGGTTGAACTAGTTTACAGTCCCACCAACAGTGTAAAAGTGTTTCTATTTCTCCACATCCTCTCCAGCACCTGTTGTTTCCTGACTTTTTAATGATCACCATTCTAACTGGTGTGAGATGGTATGTCATTGTGGTTTTGATTTACATTTCTCTGAAGGCAAGTGATGATGAGCATTTTTTCATGTTTTTGTTGGCTGCATAAATGTCTTCCTTATAACTACTGGGTACATAACGAAATGAAGGCAGAAATAAAGATGTTCTTTGAAACTAATGAGAACAAAGACACAACATACCAGAATCTCTGGGACACATTTAAAGCAGTGTGTAGAGGGAAATTTATAGCACTAAATGCCCACAAGAGAAAGCGGGAAAGATCTAAAATTGACACCCTAACATCACAATTAAAAGAACTAGAGAAGCAAGAGCAAACACATTCAAAAGCTAGCAGAAGGCAAGAAATAACTAAGATCAGAGCAGAACTGAAGGAGATACAGACACAAAAAAACCCATAAAAAATCAATGAATCCAGGAACTGGTTTTTTGAAAAGATGAAAACAAAATTGATAGACTGTTAGCAAGACTAATAAAGAAGAAAAAAGAGAATAATCAAATAGGTGCAATAAAAAATGATAAAAGGGGATATCACCACCGATCACACAGAAATACAAAATACCATCAGAGAATACTATAAACACTTCTACCTAAATAAACTAGAAAATCTAGAAGAAATGGTTAAATTCCAGTCCTCCCAAGACTAAACCAGTAAGAAGGTGAATCCCTGAATAGACCAATAACAGGCTGTGAAATTGAGGCAATAATTAATAGCCTACCAACCAAAGAAAGTCCAGGACCAGACAGATTCACAGCCGAATTGTGCCAGAGGTACAAAGAGGAGCTGGTACCATTCCCTCTGAAACTGTTCCAATCAATAGAAAAAGAGGGAATCTTCCCTAACTCATGAGGTCAGCATCATCCTGATACCAAAACCTGGCAGAGACACGACCAAAAAGGAGAATTTTAGACCAATATCCCTGATGAACATCAATGCAAAAATCCTCAATAAAATACTGGCAAACCGAATCCAGCAGCACATCAAAAAGCTTATCCACCACGATCAAGTGGGCTTCATATGCAAGGCTGGTTCAACATACGCAAATCAATAAACGTAATCTATCATATAAACAGAACCAAAGACAAAAACCACATGATTATCTCAGTAGATGCAGAAAAGGCCTTTGACAAAATTTAACAGCTCTTCGTACTAAAAACTCTCAATAAACTAGGTATTAATGGGACGTATCTCAAAATAATAAGAGCTATTTATGACAAACCCACAGCCAATTTCATACCGAATGGGGAAAAACTGGAAACATTGCCTTTGAAAACTGGCACAAGACAGGGATGCCCTCTCTCACCAGTCAAATTCAGCATAGTGTTGGAAGTTCTGGCCAGGGCAATCAGGCAGGAGAAAGAAATAAAGGGTATTCAGTTAGGAAAAGAGAAAGTCAAATTGTTCCTATTTGCAGATGACATGATTGTATATTTAGAAAACCCCATTGTCTCAGCCCAAAATCTCCTTAAGCTGACAAGCAATTTCAGCAGAGTCTCAGGATACAAAAATCAATGTGCAAAAATCAGAAGCATTCCTCTACACCAGTAACAGTCAGAGAGCCAAATCATGTGTGAATTCCCATTCACAATTGCTACAAAGAGAATAAAATACCTAGGAATCCAACTTACAAGGGATGTGAAGGACCTCTTCAAGGAGAACTGCAAACCACTGCTCAGTGAAATAAAAGAGGACACAAACAAATGGAAGAACATACCATGCTCATGGATAGGAAGAATCAATATTGATTGAAAATATTGAAAATGGCCATACCTGACCAAGGTAATTTATAGGTTCAGTGCCATCCCCATCAAGCTACCAATGACTTTCTTCACAAAATTGGAAAAAACTACTGTAAAGTTCATATGGAACCAAAAAGCAGCCTGCATTGCGAAGACAATCCTAAGCCAAAAGAACAAAGTTGGAGGCATCACGCTACCTGATTTCAAACTATACTGTAAGGCTACAGTAACCAAAACGGCATGGTACTGGTACCAAAACAGAGATATAGACCAATGGAACAGAACAGAGCCCTCAGAAATAATACCACATCTCTACAGCCATCTGATCTTTGACAAACCTGATAAAAACAAGAAATGGGGAAAGGATTCCCTATTTAATAAATGGTGCTGGGAAAACTGGATAGCCATAAGTAGAAAGCTGAAACTGGATCCCTTCCTTACACCTTATACGAAAATTAATTCAAGATGGATTAAAGACTTAAATGTTAGACCTAAAACCATAAAAACCCTAGAAGAAAACCTAGGCAATACCATTGAGGACGTAGGCATGGGCAAAGACTTCATGACTAAAACACCAAAAGCAGTGGCAACAAAAGCCAAAATTGACAAATGGGATCTAATTAAACTAAAGAGCTTCTGCACAGCAGAAGAAACTATCATCAGAGTGAACAGGCAACATACAGAATAGGAGAAAATGTTTACAATCTACCCATCTGACAAAGGGCTAATATCCAGAATCTACAATGAACTTAAACAAATTTACAAGAAAAAATCAAACGACCCCATCAAAAAGTGGGCAAAGAGCAGTATTATTTTTAAATGCCCAATAAGTTTATTTTTAAAATTGGATTTGAGAAACTTGGTAATGTCTCATTTATTGCTTTTCATTAAGAATAGAGTTCTGGGACGGGTGCAGTGGCTTATGCCTCTAATCCCAGCAGTTTGGGAGACCAGGGTGAACAGATCACATGAGGTAAAGAGTTCGAGACCAGCCTGACCAACATGATGAAACCCCGTCTCTACTAAAAATACAAAAATTAGCCAGATATGGTGGTGGGTGCCTGTAATCCCAGCTACTCAGGAGGCTGAGGCAGGAGAATCGCATGAACCCAGGAGGCAGAGGTTGCAGTGAACCAAGATGGCGCCACTGCACTCCAGCCTGGGTGACAGAGTGAGACTCTGTCTTTAAAAAAAAAAAAAAAAAAGAATAGAGTTCTGCCTGTAATCCCAGCACTTTGGGAGGCCGAGGCGGGCGGATCACAAGGTCGGGAGATCGAGACCACAGTGAAACCCCATCTCTACTAAAAATACAAAAAATTAGCCAGGCGCGGTGGCAGGTGCCTGTAGTCCCAGCTACTTGGGAGGCTGAGGCAGGAGAATGGCAGGAACCCGGGAGGCAGAGCTTGCAGTGAGCCAAGATCGCGTCACTGCACTCCAGCCAGGGGGACAGAGCGAGACTCTGTCTTAAAAAAAAAAAAAAAAAGAATTCTGAATATAAGATTTTCAAGTAAATCACTAGAACTTTAAAAATTAACACTTTGCTAGATAACTTCTAAAAACACCTGTACTATAGTGTAGTTCAATAAAAGCATTCAGACATTTTTTGGTGAGTAGTATAAATTGGAAAGTTCCCAGTCAAAGTCGTCATGGCTTTCAGCAAGTATCATATCATGTAGTCCTCACATGAAACATCATCAGTATTACCAAAACAGTATGAGTAAGCCTTGTAATTTGCTTACTGTTTGTCTGATTTTCTAGTTAGTTTAGCATTAGGAACATGGTCAGGAATTTCCTGGGCACTTTGGAATTGTTACCAAGGAGAGAAGCAGTTATGATGTGGTTTATTTATTCATCTACAAGGAAATATATACAAGTAAGCAAGCACCATTAGAATTCAGAAATGTGTGAGATCAAGGGACATCATCCTAGCATTTGAATTATTGCCCAAAAAAATACACAAATGTAATGGGGATACTCCATTATTAAGTCATTTAAACCTTTTTGTGAATAGAGAGAAATAGCACTTTTAATTATATGGACAACCACTGACATTTATTATATGTAATAAGAGGCCTGGTACACACATGAGGAGGTCAGACTTCTCGTAGAAAAAAAAGAGTGTTTGCTTATTTTAGTGACTCCTTTTTGGAGATCTGCAGGGTGAGCTCCCTCAAAGCTAATAAAGGAGAAAGATTCCCTTTTATCTAATGACTGCTAGGTATTTTGTTACATCTCTGTAAGAGGAGATCTACTCAGTAGAGGGGTTGATTTCTTCCCTCAGGTTCACACATTGATTGCTGCTCTCAAATTTGTCCTCAGCTTTCACACAACAGTTTGTACTAGCACGTTACCACTACCACCTGCCCCCTCAGAAAACTAGGAAAGTTCTTACCTGTCCCATTTTATCAATGAATTTGGGGGTCTTGTACTTGGAAGAATAGAAACTTACAAGGGAAATTTCAGGTTTTACCAACTAGATGTAGGTTTCACTTTTCCATTGGAAAAGATTGCTTTATTAGGCATATTTGAGTTTATTCAGTTTGTCTTTTCATGGGAATTTTTCTTTTGTGGTTTTCAGTATAAAACAATGCAGCAAAATTTAGTTCAATGGGTTTTATTAACTTTTTGGTTGATTCATACCTATTTTTAAACTCATTTTGCTTTTGTTTAAATTGTGCATTAAAATGTTTAATTATGGAACATGTAATGATTGATGCACCATCAAAACATTTGTAGTTTTCCCTAATAAACTGTGTGGCTTTTTGATGACGTCTTCAGTTGACTGAAGAAATTTCTATCACATTAATTTTTCTAAAGTTTTCTGGAATTTCTTGCCATTTTGTTTTAAACCATGTGTTTAAGGTAACACAGTCTATCTTTTATCCTTCCTATTTTTCATTTTTCTCTCAGTTTTCCAGAGCTGTCCCACTTCATTGTGGACTTTTTTGTTCCCTTAATTACCCCCCTACTCTCAAGCTTAGCACACATGTCTAGTAAATAAATATTGCCTTATATTTCAATTTCAATCTCTTCTACACTCCTTCTCTGCCTTCAAGAATACATATACTGTGTCTGATCCTGACAGGTGCTGTTGCTTTGCTGTTTCTATCCTCCAGAATGCCACCATTTTTTCTATTCTTTCACTGCAGTTTATATTCACCCTCACTGATTCCATTTCCTTATCACTCATTGCCATGGGTAGACAAAGTGATTCGAAGTAGGTAGTAATGGTTGGGATTGAAAAATAAACCATTTTGAACCGGTTGAGATAGCCCTTAGAAGTGCCCATAGTCTGTCCTCATAAAAAGTGTGGACTTAGAGTGGCAAGAATAGGACTATAGCAAGAGTGCAAGGAGGCTTAAGGTATAAGTAACAGTTAACTTCTTTGAAGTAGAGAAGACTGAACAGATGAAAGCAATGGATCTTAAAGAGCGCCTGTAATTAAGGAAAAGAAGAAGAACAATGGGTGTAAAAGTTGGAACTATGTAGAAGTAGTAGTGACTGTTCATTTTAGAATTCTTAACTTCTAGGATGTTTGCTTGAAAAAGGTTTGCAAAGTACCCCCCTTCACATCTTGGACCCCACCCTCACCCACACTCTGTGTCTTCGGGTGTGGCAAAGCCTCCGAGATCCCAGATCTTTTCCATTTCTTGTCTTCTTAATTTCTTCAGTTCTTTCCCCCTTACCCTTCATTAGTTACCCCTCTCTCCTTATCTAAGGCCAAAATGACAGTCTATTTACATACATACATCTATAGATTTACATCTATAAAACTATTTACGTAGTATTTACTTTGTATTAGGTATTATAAGTAATCTAGAGATGATTTAAAGTATATGAGAGGCTCAGGCACGAGAATCACATGAACCCAGGAGGCAGAGGTTGCAGTGAGCCGAGATTACATCACTGCACTCCAACCTGGGCAACAGAGCGAGTCTGTCCAAAATATAAAATAAAAAATAAAAAAGTAAAGTATATAAGAGGCTCTGTGTAGATTACCTATAAATACTACTCCATTTTATGCAAGGGACTTGAGCGTCTTTGGATTTGGGTATCTGAGGAGGGTCTTGGAACCAGGCCCACAGGATACCAAGGGATAACTGACTATACATTACATATTCTTGTCCAGACTAAGAAACAAAACTGCTATGGCCTTCAACTGGGCATTCAGATGCACAGAAGGATAGGTGATGTGGTAAGAGAGGGTAAACATATGGGAGAAAATGGGCAGGATGGGCCATAAGGAGAGGGACCACAGACCACTGATACGCCGTTTATTTTATAGATTATTTTTAGCAGCTTTATCAAAATGTCTTATTAAAAACTCCGGTCCTCTTTTCATTGTTAGATTTTATTTTAGTTATCGGGCACATGGTTATCGAGATGTTTTCATTTGACAGTGCCGCTGTCCTAAGTGGTTGCTTTTCTTGCCAGATTGTTTTTTCAGTTGTTCTTGTCAATTTCTGTTGCTCAGACAAGGACAGTTATCTTTTTATCTCCCTATCCTGGGACCTTACGTACTTCATGTTCAATACTGTTAGGTGGATGGATGGGTATGTGGGTGGGTTGATGGATGGATGGATTTTAAAGAAGCCTTTCTATATTAGGTGATTTTAATTGAGAAGGGTAAATCTGAATTTCTTTAGAATGAAAACCACATATTAATACTTTTTTGTACCTGGAACCATAAAGTTTTCAGCCATCACAATTGCTAGAAATTATTTTACTTTCCTGCATATAAGATTGTGGGTTAAAATTGAACTGATTTGAAGTAAAATGGCATAGGAGCTTTCTGTTCCTTAACAAGAACCAAAATAGCTACCAAGTCTGATTGTGAGAAAACAGTATCTCCTAGAACCTGATAATTAGGGCAGTAGTCTTCAACTGTCTTCCCAGGGAAGACTTTGATGAGCTGGACTGAATTTTCTCATTTAAGGGGAAAGGAAAATGAATAGTCTTCTCTCAGTTTTAAGCTTTTCCTTTCATTCATTTTTAGTAAATCTTAGCATCAATTTGTTGCTTTTCTTTACCACAATCTGATAGCATTTAATATGTAAATTAGTATAAAATTTAGATATTTAGGTACCAATTTGAATAAATATTATTGGCAGGGGCTTTGCACCAGAAGACATTTTAAAACTACTACATTAAAAATACAATTTCCCTTGCTAGGGGCTTAGAGGACGGGATTAATGTAGAGTGACTGCTTGTGAGTTTGGGGTTTCCCTTTGGGGTGATGAAAATGTTTTGGAACTAGAGGTGATGGTTATACAACATTGCGAATGCACTAAATGTACTAAATGCTGAATTGTACTGAATTGTGCACTTTAAAATGGTTTATGTTAACATAAATTATACCTTAATTTAAAAAAAAAAAAAAGTTTTTCTTGAACTTTTTAAAGTTCATGCCATATCTGTGAATTGCCAAAGTGTGTGCTGTAGCTCAGAGGATAATGTACTCCTGTAGCTAGTTATGGTTATGATTTTTTCTTCAAACTGTGAAACATATTAGAGTGAAAATTAGTACTTACAGGCTAAATACTTAAGTAACAAGCATGAACCAGGGTTATCCCAGGTAACTGGGAGAACAGTCACATTACCTAAAACTAACAACAAATGCTTTTATGTACAAGCTCGCTACCACTACTTGCTACAGAACTTGATTCTTCAGAGAAATAAGTACATTTGACAGAGACAGCTTCCCCCATGCAGATAAAAAGCCTATTTCAAACTTGTAAAAAGTAACAAAAATAATCTTACTGAGTAAATTGGATAAAGACATTTTCAGTTTTAATAAAAGCAGTGATACTTTAAACAAATGTTTCTCAAATCCTTTTTGTACTAGTGTCTAGATAAGTCTTATCTGCCATTGGCTCATAAACAGCTGGGTAGGTTGGTCAGTACATCCAGTTGTACATACATACACATACAGACACACATTCTCATTCATATTCTCTTTGCTATGACACCACCACCATTTAAAAACATAAAGAATATGTTTGTACAGTATTTCCTGTAGTCAAATATTGCCAGAGTAGGACAGGAAGACCTAATATATTTACATCAATGAAAGATGCAGATATGTCTTATTAATATACCTGCTCCAAAACTTTGGCCACATCTTTCCCCGAGATATTTTTAGTTCTCAGACATAATTTTAGCAGATAATGCCTTTGTTATGTATCACAGTACTTCTGTGGGCTTTTTCTGTAAGTTGATTACTGACTCATTTAGCTAATTTGAGATACAGATTTGTCATGTGGGTTTTTTTTCCCCCCTGTTAAACTGGTAGGGTTTTGTTTTTGGTTTTGTTTTGTTTTGTTTTGTTTTGTTTTTGAGACGGAGTTTCGCTCTTGTCGCCCAGGCTGAAGTGCAATGGCACGGTCTTGGCTCACTGCAACCTCTGCCTTGAGGGTTCAAGTGATTCTCCTGCCTCAGCCTCCCGAGTAGCTGGGATCACAGGTGTGTGCCACCATGCCAGGCTAATTTTTGTATTTTTAAAAAAACCTATTCTTTTTTTAGTGATTATTGTTATACTTTTAAGTTCTGGGATACATGTGGAGAAGGTGCAGGTTGGTTACATAGGTATACATGTGCCATAGTGGTTTGCTGCACCCATCAATCCATCGTCTACGTTAGGTATTTCTCCTAATGCTATCCCTCCCCTTGCCCCCTACCTCCCCAACAGGCCCTGGTATGTGATGTTCCCCTCCCTGTGCCCATATGTTCTCATTGTTCAACTGCCACTTATGAGTGAGAACATGCGGTGCTTGGTCTTGTGTTCCTATGTTAGTTTGCTGAGAATGATGGTTTCCAGCTTCATCCATGTCCCTGCAAAGGACATGAACTCATTCTTTTTTATGGCTGCATAATATTCCATGATGTATGTGGGCCACATTTACTTTATCCATTCTAATACATTGATGGGCATTTGGGTTGCTTCCAAGTCTTTGCTATCATGAATAGTGCTGCAATAAACGTATGTATGCATGTGTCTTTATAGTAGAATGATTTATAATTCTTTGGGTATATACCTCGTAATGGGATTGCTGGGTCAAATGGTATTTCAAGTTCTAGATCCTTGAGGTATCACCACACTATCTTCCACAATTGTTAAACTAATTTACACTCCCACCAGCAGTGTAAAAGCGTTCCTATTTCTCCACATCCTCTCCAGCATCTGTTGTTTCCTGACTTTTTAATGATCACCATTCTAAATAGTGTGAGATGGTTTCTCATCGTGGTTTTGATTTGTGTTTCTCCAATAATCAGTGATGATGAACTTTTTTTCATATGTTTTTTTGCCACATAAATGTCATCTTTTGAAAAATATCTGTTTGTATCTTTCACCCACTTTTTGATGGGTTTTGGTTTTTTTTTTTTGTAAATTTGTCTTAAGTTGCTTGTAGATTCTTGATATTAGCCCTTTTGTCAGATGGATGGCAAAAAATTTTCTTATTCTGTAGGTTGCGTGTTCTGATAATAGTTTCTTTTGCTGTGCAGAAGCCCATTAGTTTAATTAGATCCCATTTGTCCATTTTGGCTTTTGTTGCCATTACTTTTGGTGTTTTAGTCATGAATTCTTTGCCCTTGCCTATGTCCTGAATGGTATTGCCTAGGTTTTCTTCTAGGGTTTTTGTGGTTTTAGGTCTAATATTTAAGTCTCTCATCCATCTTGAGTTAATTTTTGTATAAAGTATAAGGAAGGGGTCCAGGTATAAGGTATAGTTTATTGGTCTTCTACATATGGCTAGCCAGTTTTCCCAGCACCATTTGTTAAATAAGGAATCTTTTCCCCATTTCTTGTTTTTGTCAGGTTTGTCAAAGATCAAATGGTTGCAGATGTGTGGTGTTATTTCTGAGGACTCTGTTCTGTTCCATTGGTCTATACCTCTGTTTTGGTACCAGTACCATGCTGTTTTGGTTACTGTAACCTTGTAGTATAGTTTGAAGCCAGGTTGTGCTGCGTCCAGCTTTGTTGTTTTTGCTTAGGACTGTCTTGGCTCTTTTTTGGTTCCGTATGAAATTTAAAGTAGTTTTTTCTAATTCTGCGAAGAAAGTCAGTGGTAGTTTGATGGGAATAGCATTGAATAATCTATAAATTACTTTGGGCAATATGGCCATTTTCACCATATTAATTCTTCCTATCCATTAGTATGGAATGTTTTTCCATTTGTTTGTGTCCTCTCTTATTTTCTTGAACAGTGGTTTGTAGTCCTCCTTGAAGAGGTCCTTCACATCCCTTGTAAGTTGTATTCCTAGGTATTTTATTCTTTTTGTAGCAATTGTGAGTGAGAGTTTGCTCATGATTTGGCTGTTTGTCTATTATTGGTATATAGGAATGTTTGTGATTTTTGTCATTAATTTTGTATCCTGAGACTTTGCTGAAGTTGCTTATCAGCTTAAGGAGATTTTGGGCTGAGACAGTGGGGTTTTCTAAATAGACAATCATGTCATCTGCAAACAGATAATTTGACTTCCTCTCTTCCTATTTGAATACCCTTTATTTCTTTCTCTTGCCTGATTGCCCTGGCCAGAACTTCCAATATTATGTTGAATAGGAGTGGTGAGAGAGGGCACCCTGGTTTTGTGCCGGTTTTCAAAGGGAATGCTTCCAGCTTTTGCCCATTCAGTACAATATTGACTGTGGGTTTGTCATAAATAGCTCTTACTGTTTTGAGATATGTTCCATCAATACCGAGTTTATTGAGTGTTTTTAGTATGAAAGGCTGTAGAGTTTTATTGAAGGCCTTTGCTGCATCTGTTGAGATAATCATGTGTTTTTTGTCATTAGTTCTGTTTATGTGATGAATTACATTTATTGATTTGCGTGTGTTGAACCAGCCTTGCATCCCAGGGATGAAGCCGACTTGATCGTGGTGGATATGCTTTTTAATGTGCTGCTGGATTCAGTTTGCCAGTATTTTATTGAGGATTTTTGCATCGATGTTCATCAGAGATATTGGCCTGAAATTTTCTTTCTTTGTTGTGTCTCTGCCAGGTTTTATTATCAGGATGATGCTGGCCTCATAAAATGAGTTAGGGAGGATTCCCTCTTTTTCTATTGGTTGGAATAGTTTCAGAAGGAATGGTACCAGCTCCTCTTTGTACCTCTGGTAGAATTCAACTGTGAATCCATCTGGTCCTGGGCTTTTTTTGTTGGTGGACTATTAATTACTGCCATTGGTCTATTCAGAGATTCAACTTCTTCCTGGTTTAGTCTTGGGAGGGTGTATGTGTCCAGGAGTTTATCCATTTCTTCTAGATTTTCTAGTTTATTTGCGTAGAGGTGTTTATAGTATTCCCTGATGGTAGTTTGTATTTCTGTGGGATCGGTGGTGATCTCCCCTTTATCATTTTTTATTGTATCTATTTGATTCTTCTCCCTTTTCTTCTTTATTAATCTGGCTAGCAGTCTATCTATTTTGTTAATCTTTTCAAAAAACCAGCTCCTGGATTCATTGATTTTTTTTTTAAGGGTTTTTTTTTTGTGTCTGTATCTCCTTCTATTCTGCTCTGATCTTAGTTATTTCTTGTATTGTGCTAGCTTGAATTTGTTTGCTCTTCCTTCTGTGGTTCTTTTAATTGCGATGTTAGGGTGTCAATTTTTACATCTTTCCTGCTTTCTCCTGTGGGCATTTATTTAGTGCTATATAAACTTCCCTCTAAACACTGCTTTAGCTGTGTCCCAGAGATTCTGGTATGTTGTATCTTTGTTCTCATTGGTTTCGAAGAACTTATTTATTTCTGCCTTCATTTTGTTATTTACCCAGTAGTCATTCAGGAGCAGGTTGTTCGGTTTCCATGTAGTTGTGCAGTTTTGAGTGAATTTCTTAATCCTGAGTTCTAATTTGATTCACTGTGGTCTGAGAGACTGTTCGTTATGATTTCTGTTCTTTTGCATTTGCCGAGGAGTGTAGATATCTATCTAAAGAACTTGGTCCAGAGCTGAGTTCAAGTCCCGAATATCCTTGTTACTGTTCTGTTTCGTTGATCTGTGTAATACTGACAGTGTGGTGTTAAAGTCTCCCACTGTTTTTGTGTGGGAGTCCAAGTCTCTTTGTAGGTCTTTAAGAACTTTCTTTGTGAATCTGGATGCTCCTGTATTGGGTGCATATATATTTAAGATAGTTAGCTCTTCTTATTGCATTGATCCCCTAATTTTTGTATTTTTAGTAGAGACAGAGTTTCACCATGTTGGCCAGGCTGGTCTCAAACTCCTGACCTCAGGTGATTCACCCACCTTGGCCTCCCAAAGTGCTGGGATTATAGGCGTGAGCCACCGCGCCCGGCCTAAACTGGTAGTTTAATGCAGAATCTTATTTTCACTCTTACCAATAAAATGGTTTTGCATACAAAGTTAAGAGTGGACTCTAACATTTGTGTCTTAACCTTCTATAGAACTGTCAAGTAATCCACCTCTGGCTACCATCCTTATTCCTCCTCATGCTCGGATTCAAGCAGCTGCTTCAACCCCCACAAATGCCACAGCAGCCTCAGGTAAGAAAGTTCTAAGTCTCTTCTATAAAAACATATTCTGGGCTGAGCGCAGTGGCTCACACGTTTAATCCCAGCACTTTGGGAGGCCGTGGTAGGTGGATCACCTGAGGTCAGGAGTTTGAGACCAGCCTGACCAACAAGGGGTGAAACCTCCTCTCTACTAAAAATAAAAAATTAGCTAGGTGTGGTGGCAGGTGCCTGTAATCCCAGCGTCTGGGGAGGCTGAGATAGGAGAATTGCTTGAAACCGGGAGGCAGAGGTTACATTGAGCTGAGATCGTGCCACTGCACTCCAGCCTGGGTGACGGAGAAAGACTGTGTCTCAAAAAAAAAAAAAAAAAATGTTTTTCAAAAGACATGATTACCTTTCATTTCATTTGATGAGTATGAACATTTAATACCTTTTATGTATCAAAAACAGCACAGCCAAATGAGTAAACCTGAATAAAATTTTTTGCTTTATTTCCAAAAAGCATAAAACAAAAAGTACCCACCAGGACCTTATATATAAGATATAAATATCTTCTGATAATAATGTTAAATTCTGTCATCTTAGCAAGAGGATCACTTGAGGCCAGGAGTTCAAGATCAGCCTGGACAGCATAGTGAGACCCCATCTAAAAAATAAAAATAAATTTAAAAAGATTTTTAAAGATAACGGTTTTTATGTAATTTCAGTAGGAAGTCAGATCAAATGAGATGTTTATAGCTGAAAACATATAAATATATTGTTACTGAAAATAATTCACTTTTGTTTTTTTCCCCTCGAATGTAAATTACAGTAGTGTACTAGAGAGGCAAATTTCCAAGAAGTATAAACTATAAGTTTATACTTATATTTAATCATTTTCTTTAATCATTTGAAAGGACTAAAACTGCAATGCAAATACGTTTAACTGAGATTTAGATCAGAATGTGATGAGACTCTTATATACCAAAAAAAAAAATTATTCATGGGTTAGAGCTAGGGTGTACTGTGGGCCCGAAGCCAGCTAATGGTGAGGCCTGATTTAGTGAGAATCGGTGTCCTTGGAGATACTCTGAAAATATCCAACCCTTAAGAGTGAAGTGAAGTTCTTCCAAATAATGACTGGATGCTTTTAAAACTTAAAAGCTTTTAAAAGTTAGAAACATAATAGGTAGCACAATTAGGGGCTCAGAATTTGGCACCTTTATTTTCTCTCTCTCTGTCCAAAAAGCTAATGGCAGGAGCTGACTTCATTTTCTTTAAATAGTCTTGAACTGAGTTGGATCAGATCCATTTTTGTCTAAGGGTATTTATGCTGCAGGAGAGAAAATCTTTGATTACTAGTTCTTATCATTAAACAGTAGGGTCAAAAACCATGTCCCGTTTGATATGGTGGTGTTTCTGTCTAATCTTAATCTTTTAAAATGTTGCTAATAAAGATATAAAACATTCTAGTTCATGTTCAGGAAAAGTCTGGAAAGAAAGATCTCTTTTCTTGTTCCAAGTTTATCAGCACATGCTACCTTGAGAAAGTCATTTGAACTTTATTAGTTTTATTAGTGTCTTATTCATTTTCCCAGTCTGTAAAATGGAGTGGCAATTACTTTAGGACAACATTTGTCTTTACTTGTCTTTATTTGTCTGTACTTTAGGACAGCATTGCCACTCCATTTTACAGTTGAGAAAGTGTGCTGAAATCTGCTTTAAAGTGTTTAAGGTAAAAATATTTTTTTAAAGTATGACCTATTTAGAATCAAGACAGAATTGCTATGAGCCATTAACAAATTTAATACTGGCCCAGGTTACATTAATTGTTTACAATATGAAAAAGGCCCTAACCCTGAACTAACACATTTACTTAATTTATTGAGCTCATTTCCACAGTTTTACTTAGAATGGCTTTACACGGTGTATAAAAATGAGTAGGTTTTGAGCAGTTTAAACTAACTTTCTTAATGCAGGATACCAAACTAATTAATGATTGTGACTTATGTTTTTGAGCAAATTGTCTGCTTAGTAGGAGCCTACTATAACCTGATTTTCATGTTGTTTTGATACATGTTACAGCAAACTGCAAAATAATAATAATAATAATTTACATGTGTATATTTTTACAGCTATAGAAATCAGATTTCAACATAAAAATAGAAACTGACATTGAACTTTGACTCTGAGAGTTTACTCCAAAGTTGAATTGGGGTATGAGGAAGTTAATAGAGGAATGGTAAGCTGAGGTCAGAGCTAAAATTAGTTTAGAGAAATGCATGCTTTGAGTACCTTAATAATTACCAAAGAGGATATTTCAGATATTGGTCTGAGCTAAAGTAAATAAAGAAGTGTTATAATTCTGTTAAAATTTTCCATTGTTCTTTAGATTAAAAGCACACTGGTGTCGTAGAAAAAATGGTGTTTCTGGCCCCGCTGTTTAAGAAATATTTTTCCTTTAGGGCCTCAGATTTGTTACTGAAAGAGATAGAGTAAGTGAACTTAACATCATCATTTTAACAAGAAATGTGAGTTTCAAATAGATAACTTTTTTTAAAGTTCCCCTCATTGTAACCCAAAAACAGTTTAACCACGGTATAGTTAAACAGTTTTCTATGGTGCTGCAGTAGTGAAGGCCCAAGTATGTCACCAAACATACCTCAGGAAGTGCTGGTCTAGACCAAGTGATTGATTGCTTGGCCTTCTGGGTGCCTGTTGTTAAAGATTCATGTATACTTTAAATAAGAGTTTGTCAGTGTGAGTTACATTCTTTTGTAAGACCTTAAAATATATAAGTCCCCAGGCAGGCGGATCACCTGAGGTTGGGAGTTCAAGACCAGCCTGACCAATATGGAGATACCCCTGTCTCTACTAAAAATACAAAAGTAGCTGGGCATGGTGACGCATATCTGTAATCCCAGCTACTCAGGAGGTTAAGGCAAGAGAATCGCTTGAACCTGGGAGGCAGAGGTTGCAGTGAGCTGAGATTGTGCCATTGCACTCCAGCCTGGGCAATAAGAAAAAAACTTTGTCTCAAAAAAAAAAAAAATATATATATATATATATATATATATATCCTCTGTTTCTCTTAGATTTGGTTTCCTTGTCCAAAAGCAGGAATAATAAATATTCACTACATAAGAGTTGTAAGAAGTAAGATATAAAGTGTTCAGAGTGCCTGTTAGCACTTTGCCTGCCCATACAGTAGGCTCTCAGTGAAAGGAAACTGCTATTGCTTTTTTTATTACTGTTTTTGCAAAGTAAGGACACGTCAGACATGTTTTTTTTAAAAAGCCATGTGGAGGGCAGGATTGACATCCATCCTCTATGACAAAAGAATCTATGACTTTTCTTTCCTGGATAAACGGACATGCATCTCTCCACACGGTCTAGACAGAGTGAGAGACTGCTAAGCTACAGACATAGCCAAAGCTTTCCTCACAAAGCATTTCAGGATCTGCTCCAGAGTCCAAAAAAATAAATAAATAAACTGTTAAGCTATAAAGTTCTAGACCTTGAATATCTGAACCTGGAAATATTTCAAATTTAAATTTTCAAAGAATTTCTTATCACCCACCTAAGCTACATCACCACGGTAATATACCCCAAATAACCTGGGGAGAATTGATTACACTATGAACCCCTAAGTAACTAAACTAGTTGTCATACTTAATTTAAATCAGTGTAATGGAGCACATAACATCAAAATGATTCATATTTTAGAGGTGGAGCTACTTTTAGTTTATAACAGTCATATCAACAAGAAGCAAAATAATACTTAACCTGTTTTCAGTAGCCTGAGAATGTGCCTGCAAATCATCTAAAAATGACCTTGCATCACTAAAATACAAATTCAAAAGAGTACCATAACTGAATTATCATCTGATCTGTTAAAATACCATTCCTATTGTTGCTCAGCATCATTGCAATTGAGGTTCTGTCAAGTATATTTGTGTCTAGAGCAAGATCATCGGAATACAAAGGCTCCTAGATAAACTGCTTGGGACACTTTTTACGTTGCTTATAGCTGGCTTAAACAAGAATGGAGTTTTCTGACATTTGTGTAGACCTGGAAACAAAGCTCAATCCTAAAGTATGTGGAATAAAAGCAGAAAAACAAAGCAGATTGACAAAGATGCCATCAACCATGATCATACTGACTATATTATGGTGAAATAAACTTCAGATTTTAGTCAGTTACTGTTGTTAGCCAAAGCTGTTAAATGGCTTTCAGATATTTAAGTCTTATTATATTTTAAATACATTATAGGCTGAAATCTAATTCTCTATATTGCTGCTTCTGAAAAAAAGCAAAAGAAAATAGACATTTTCAGCCGGCGCGGTGGCTCATGCCTATAATCCCAGCACTCTGGGAGGCCGACCGGGGCAGATCACAAGATCAGGAGATCAAGACCATCCTGGCTAACACGGTGAAACCCTGTCTCTACTAAAAAATGCAAAAATTAGCCGGGCGTGGTGGCGGGCGCCTGTAGTCCCAGTTACTTGGGAGGCTGAAGCAGGAGAAGGGCGTGAACCCAGGAGGCAGAGCTCGCAGTAAGCCGAGATTGTGCCACTGCACCCCAGCACTCCAGCCTGGGCAACAGAGTGAGACTCTTGTCTTAAAAAAAAAAAAGCAAATTTAGACATTTTCATACCCAGATTGTGGCCTAAAATCATACCATCCTAATTCTAAGAATATATAATTATTCTTTCTGTCATCACCAACAAACTTTGACTAGTACAACAAAATATCACAATTCTTTCTCACCTTCTTTGAAAATGGTAAAGATGGTGCCAGTATTAAGTTTGAGGACATTAACACTGAGGGAACTATTTTTGCAGATGTTTCAACTTTCCTTTTGTTGTGTTCTGCAACTGTATGTGAGCTGATAAAAACTTATGGTAAAGTATTATAGTATAAAACAAGAGCTGTCAGAATTCAGACTTTTTAGTTCAGTAATTCCACTTTAGGGATTTTAACTTCAGGATAAATATTTTGGAAAGAAAAAGGCTACCATGTACAGACAGAGGAATCACATAATATATATAATAATAAATTCTATAATAAAAATTCTGTATTAATATATAACAAAAAGGAGAGCCAGTGTAACCTGAATGGTCAACAGTAGGAAATTGTTTTAATACATTACGAAATCTCCATTTTTATGTAGCCGTAAAAAACAATTTTCCTGAAGCTTATGGACGTTCTTGGAAATACTCATCCTAATTTATGTAGAGAAAATTTTAAAATCTCATGAACCTTGTTGGTTACATATTGTCAAAATGTTTATTTTCATGTGGATAGGGACTAGACAGAAATATACAAAACTGTAAACTGTTGTGCTAAATTAGTGGGTATGGATGTTGACTTTTTTTTCCGAAAAAATATTCTTTATAAGTTGTTTTTAAAATGCTTTAGTATCTAGAGGCATTATTGTTAATCATGGCTCTGATTGACATGAGAATCTCTTGAAAATTACGCATACTACTCTCAATTCTTAAAGTATAATTTCTTTGGTGTGTGTGTGGTTTTTTTTTGTTTGTTTTGTTTTGTTTTTTGAGACAATCTTACTCTGTCTCCCAGACTGGAGTACAGTGGCGTGATCTCAGCTCACTGCAACCTCTAACTCCTGGGTTCAAGTGATTCTCATGCCTCAGCCTCCCAAGTAGCTGGGATTACAGGTGCGCACCACCATACCTGGCTAATTTTTTGTAATTTTAGTACAGATGGGGTTTCACTTTGTTGGCCAGGCTGGTCTCGAACTCCTGGCCTCAAGTAATCTGCCTGCCTTGGCCTCCCAAAGTGCTGGGATTACAGGAGTGAGCCACTGTGGCCAGCCAAAATTCATAGGATAATTTCTTATGTTGACTGAAAAAATATATATATATATTTTATATATATAAATAACATATATAATATATATATGAATGGTCAACATAGGAAATGTTCAACATTTATATATATAAAATATATATATTATATATGTCTTATTTTCTTTGTATGCCCAGTCAACTCATTCACTCCATTTAGGAGACCATGCATCTGGAACATCTAAAGTAATAAATCTCAAGACATTACTGTTTTCTTAATCAAATACAAACTGTTTTAGAGATCATCTGCTCAGATGAGTTGAATGTGAGATGTAGGGAATTTCAACTAGAGCAGTTTTCTGTGTTTATCTCTTTGGTATATTGGTCATCTGCATAAAATTTCTTTCAATGCAGTGGTTCTGCTGTTAAAAACCACTGATTTCAGTCCACCCCTCATTATCTACTGAGAAGTGGTCATCTATCCCATGGTTATGTATATTCAGTAATAGATATTACTGCAAGAATGAACACCTTTTTATCTTTGCATCACTCTATTAGAAAAGTTGATCCTTTTTTCACCTGAAATTTATTTCTATATGCCTTCTTCCAGTGATTCTGCTGTGAAATTATAACAGAACCATCCAGATCCATGTAAAAGTCCTTCAAATGTTAATGATAGCTAACTTGCCCTCCATACTAATAACAGCTTTAACTCCTAATCCTGGATTTGTTCTAAAGTATTAGGGTGTTGGATTTTCTACACAATTGTATGTCATCTGTACATTTCATAAACATGTCAGTTTTTTACCTCTATCCAAGCAACTAATAAAACATATCAAAGAGGACAAGGCAGAGCCTACTAGAAATGTTTTGCCTTTATTCAAGTTACTGATAAATTAATTGGAACTGGACTGGGTTTCCTAGAAATTAGTCTTCTGGTGGCCTCTTAGTTGATTGGTCGTTCCTCTTAGTGACTGGTCATTCCTCTTGTTTGCTTAACTACAGACCAACATTTAAAATACTCATTTGTATGAGGAGGTTGTAAAAAAAAACACTTTGTAAAATGCTTCTTTCTTTTAAGAAACCTTTCAGCTTTTTTCCATAAAAAAAAAAGTAACCATATCAAAGATGGAAATCAAACCGTTGTTTTTAAGACTTGGGGAAATTTCTAGTGCCTAAATATCTGTAAGCTGTGAGTTTCTGTAATCCATTTTAGATTTGTTTCTTGGACTATAGATTGTGAGTTTAAAGTCATTTAAAATGTATACATTGCCCTTACCTTCCTTGAGGCACATTTTTTTTATTAGGATTTTTGTTACATCTTTTCAAGTTGAAAACCCCTCTAACAGAAGAGGGAATCATGATAACATTTGGATGAGGTCATTGTACGTGGTGAGCCAACTTAACTTGTCTTCATCTTGGTTTGAAAAGCTCTTGCTGTTACTTTATTTGCGTTGAGATTATTGCAATTACTTGATCAAAGTTTTGTTCATACTTTTCTATTTCTTGTTAGTTGTTAGCCTCTTTTGAAGACTTTAGCACCGAATCATACCTGTTTGTTCTTCAAACTTCTAAAAATTCATCTGGCTAAAATCTGGTTCAGATTTTGCTATGGCTGGTGGCCCCTTTGTCTTACAATTACAATTATTTTCACCTCAGAATTCCTGTTACCTACATACTAGCCAATTCTTTTTAGTTGGGCAGAACTAAGCACAGAATAATTTCTCTCATTGTTTGTTTCTACTGTTTTTGAGAGGTGAAATGTTAAGCAAATGGTCAGTTTATTAGATGCTTGCTTTTCTAAAATGAGAGTTACCCTCCCTCATCCTTTCCCCAAGTACTATTAATATTATACCTGGCCTTTGGGCCAGTTTTACAGTGTACATTGGGAAAGCTGTATTCATATTCTGTCTAATGTAGAAGCTGCAGTGCATGCCCTGTTGTTTTTCTTTGTAAAGTTCTTCCTGTTTTCTCTTTATCTTAACCCAAATAGATGTTAAATTTCATAAAAGTCTGCAACTTTAAAAAAAAAAAAAAAAGGCATTTTTGTCTATCAAGAACATAATAGTGTATAGTTATTTTAGGAAATAAAAATTACCTCTATTCTACTTTCAGAGATAATCACACATTATGTTTTAGTCTGTATATGAATGGGCAGAGAGACATGCTTTTTAAAAAAATGGGCTTAGGCTATTTAGAGGGTGAAGGTATATGACTATATTATTCAGCCAATATCCTAAGGTTATACCATAATTAACTTACTATTCTTGGACATTTGGTTTGTGTTGAAGATGGGGTTTTTTGTTTTTGTTGTTTTGAAAAATGCTTTGAAGATATCTTTGCATAAAGCTGTACTTATTCTTCTAAATTTTTAGAAGTAGAGTCAAAAAGTATAAAGAATTTTAAAGTTTAATGTCAAATTGCTTTCCGAAAGCTTGTCCTGCTGTCAGTTCATACTCCCCACTGTCAATACAGGTACTTTTCTATTTCCCCATTGCCCCATTTCCTCATAGAGTGGGAGTAGGGGAAGTACAGTGTGCATGTGCGCACATATACATTTTTAGGTGCTACCAACTTGATAGCCAATTAATATGTGCATCTCTTTTAGGTACAATGCTGCATCCGTTTCCTCCTGTTGGCTCTGCATCTGAAATACAGACTTCCATTTTGAACTATACCATTTTGACAAATTCACTGACACCGAGATTGTATCTACCCCATGTTAGAGTTTCAGGTTCACTTTGTGAGTTAGTATATAGATACCTAAAATCAAACCAGCTTAGTCATTATTCTCACCAGAGCAGTCCTAGACATCACTTCTAGAAGTTCTCGCTTTCTGTGCAAAACATGTTCTCTCCTATCAAGTCAAAAATTTTATCTGGGTTTTTCCCCTCTTCTAAAAGTAATTTAAAATCTGGATTAAGTTGGAATCCCCTATCAGACATTCTTCCGTGTATCCCTGAAGTGTTCCTCAGTTCCTTGCCTGAAGTCACCTTCTTTTATTTATATGTCCCTTTTTTTTTCTTTATTCCTAAATTAAGCATTTTAACTTAAAGGAACGGTGAAAATGTTACCTGTGTGTCCCCATGATCTTCAGTTTTCTGCCCTGGGCAGCCAAACTTCTTAAATAAAATGTGCCCTGCCCCAGACCTCACAGGGAACTGAGACCTCTTAGCTGCCAGCAGATCAAATATAAACAGTCTTATTGACAGGATGGGTTGACTCACAGGCATCCGAACTTTACTTCTATTTTTACAATCACTAAAGTCCACCTTAGTGTTCTGTGCCATATCTTTTCCTTACAGGTGTACTTTGATTTCATGAGTGTAAATTATAATTTCAAATTAAATATAAGTTTAGGGTATACTTTGATTCTCTGTAATTATCTTGTTTGTTCATGTGCCAGTTAATAACACTAACATCTAAGACATAGTTTTACAGTAGAAGCATTTCCACTTGGAACAGCTTGAGTAGGAGCATCCTGAGTTAGGTACACAGTATAAATAATATCTCCCAGGCTGTTAATTTTATCTTCTAGAGAGATTGACCTGTCATAAGACATTTTTAACTATTATAGAAAGAGGACACCTGATAAATAGAAACACATGAAATGTGCTTGGAAGAGATTGTTGTTGGGCAAGAGCATAGTAAAGGAAATAAGGGAATAAAAATATACCTGGCCGGGTGCAGTAACTCACACCTGTAATCCCAGCACTTTGGGAGGTCGAGGCAGTCGGATCACTTGAGGCCAGGAGTTCGAGACCAGCCTGGCCAACGTGGCGAAACCCCATCTCTACTAAAAATACAAAAAAAAAAAAGAATTAGCCAGGCATGGTGGTGTGTGCCTGTAATCGCAGCTACTTGGAAGGCCAGGAGAACCCCTTGAACCCAGGAGGCAGAGGTTGCAGTGAGCTGAGACTGCGCCACTGCACTCCAGCCTGGGTGACAGAGTGAGACCCTGTCTCCAAAAAAATAAAAAACCTAATGTTTCCAAGTGTACTTATAAAGTGCATGTAAAACACAAAAAGACTCATTTGATATATCTAAAATATGTTATTTTACTAATATGCCAGCAATAGAAATAATAAAATATTTAATAATTTTGTAGCTTTTGGAGAACTTGAAATGTGTTGAGAACAAATAAGGAACTGAATTTTAATCTTTATCTAATGTCAATTACTTTAAATTTAAATAAATCGCCTTATGTAGTTAGCAACTACTCTGTTAGAGAATATAAATAGAACATTTCTGTGATTGCTGCTGGGCCAGATAGTGAGCATTTCAATAAATTAGAAGAATTAAATTTTTATGGACACACAGATCTAGAATACTGATTCATGGTGGCAGAGCCTTTGGAATCCTGTCTCCTATGTTTATTTTCTCTCTTCTCCTCCCAACCCATTTCCTTGTTTTTACTCTCTTTTCATTTAAATCCTTTGGCAGTAGGTGTAAGTGGAGACCTTCCATTCACTCTCCTTCCTGCTCCTCATTTGGACCTTTGATCAACCACATTTGGGACAGGGAGCATGGACAGGACCATTTGTGGGCGGGGGGTGGGGGGATGCAGACAGCAAGGAATCAAGGCAAGAACTTCTGTGTTTATGACTTGAGCATTTGAGTGGGGCAGTTTCCTCAGTATTGAGACAGTTGACCCATTAATCCATGACTCCATTATCTAACAACTCTTACAAATCTCTTGAGAATCTTTAAAAAAAAAAAAAACAAAAAACAAAAAACACTGTAGATCCTGTCCTATAAAAAGAGATGTATGTATACCAGATATGGAATTTTACATATGAAAATTTACTCCAGGACAAAAATCACAGCCTTATGGACTCTTTTGGGAACCTGATACTTAAGGGTTCTACCCTTGGCTTCACTGTGGGATTGCCTAAGTTGTGTTTTATGTCTTATGTCACACAGAATAAAATTGGTTTTAATACATGTGCCAATTTGCTTTGCAGTATCTGGTACAAAGCCATAGAGCCATGGATTTTTCAGAAAATAATTGATTCCTGAGAAAATTCTGGAAAAAAGACTTAAATCTAATATAATCTTTTTTTTGTCTTGTACAGTTTCTTAGAAGCACACCTAATTATGTAGGGAGACTTTGTCAGTGATTCCCTCATTGGCTTGTGAATGCAAACCCTAAATGTCATTTAAGTTCTTTGACATATGTATTTGTTACCTATTTCTGCATATTAGTTCACCCCCCAACATTTAGCTATTTAAAACAAGAGTAAACGTTTATTGTCTCACATAGTTTCTGTGGGTCAGGGATTTAGAAGCAGCCTAGCTAGGTGGTTCTGGGTCAGAGTCTCGTGACATAGTCAGAACATTAGCTAGGGATGCAGTCATCGGACGACTTGCCTGGGGGCAGAGGCTCTACTTCCACAGTGGCTGTCATTCGTGTGGTTATCAAATGTGTGCTGGCTGTATGCAGGAGGCCTCAGTCACTCAATAAGTGGCCCTCTCCATAGTGCTACTTAAGTATCTCACATTATGGCAGCTGGCTTCCCCAAGACTAAGTAATCCAAGAAAGAAGGCAGTGCGGAAGCTACAGTGTCTTTTATGTCCTAGCCTTGGAAGTCACACACCGTTGTTTCTGGAATATCCTATTAGTTACACACGTCAGTCCTATTCAGTGTGGGAATGGACTGCATTAGGCATGGATACCAAGAGGCATGAATCATTAGGGTCATCTTGGAAAGTAGCTACCACAGTGTGTAAGGATGATTTTGTACCTTCCTTTCCTTCCCCACAAAGCTGATTGTTCTGTCTGTTTCCTCTTAAGTCCATCCTTGGTTTGGGGGAGTTTTTTTGTTTACTTGTTTGTTTTTCCATAGTAGCATTAGACAGGTGATAATGGGGGTTGGTTTATAGGAAGCTTCAAAGTCAGTGAAATGTTAGCTCTGTAGTTGTTTCCAGAGCACTTATATCTCTGTACACCCCATACTGAAAACAAAGTAACTGTGCTGTTAAATTTTCTTATCACAAACTCTTCTCTTTTAATGTAACATCTCTTACAGATAATAGAAATGTGCCTGTAGAAATCATAGTGATTTTATTGAGGTTAGTTCTAAATGAAAGTCACCTTAATCTCTTTTCTTCTTTTGCTAGGAAATCTTTTCTGCTGCCTCCTAATGCCCATAATATGGATCATTCTCCTTCCTTGTGCTCTGTGTTCCACTCCCCTGCTTATTAGCTACATGGTCTTGGGCACATTCCTTAATCTATTTGTGCTTCCTTTCTCCTATTTGCAAAATGGAGGTAACAGTTGTACCTATTTCTCAGGGTTGCTGTGTGAGCTAAATGACATGACTACAAAATACTTAGTGTGGTGTCTGGCATATTGGTCAGCAGTATGCTGTCATTAGTATTTACTTTATTGATGTTGGTTATTGCAGTCACACTAGATTATACATATATGTGTTTTTAGATGTCCCTTTTACCTTCCCATCTATTGAACAATTGCTGTATGCCAGATACTATGCTAAGCACTTCATAGGCCTAATTTCCTAGGTAGGTAGTATCACTACCATTTACCAGTGAGGAAAGGAGAGAGAGATTAAATAATGTGTTCCAAAATCACACAGCTATTAAGTTGTACAAGTAGGCTTCATACTCAATAAATGTTTATAGAGTTGGTTTAGTTTTAAGAAAGATATATCAGTGTGAAGTTCAGAAGAGCATCTCTGGTGGAAAACAAGAGACTGTAGAGTTGGTTAATGATCTATAGTCAGATCATTTATAATGAAAATGATCTTAGCCTCTCTTTTAAACCATAATGCCATTTAGCATCACTTTACCAGTGCATATGTAATGGGAAGGGAATGTAAGGAGAAGCAAATGAACTTTATTGTTTTTATGTTATGGAGTCACTATTTAAATGTTTGAGAAGAAAAGTTACAGAAATTACACTAAATCCAATGACAATTTATCAAAATTTTAAATGAATAAACATTTTTAATAGAAAACTCATTAATTCAGATTCCATTGTGTAAAAATAAATTTAAAGAATGATGGTGGGAACAAAATAAGCATGTGCCAAGATTTGTTTCTTGAGTTATTTCTAAAAAGATGTTAATCTGTGTTATCTTGTTTCCTGATTGTTCTTGAACTGGTTTCTTCCTAGCCACCAAGAGGTCAGCTCCTCCTACTTTTCTTGGCCAAGGGGCCAATCCATCTTTATGACGGGATTGTAGAGATTATGAAATGTAACTTTATTCAGTCAGTAATTGGGTGGTCTTTTAAGCCTACTATTGAGTATCGAATTTATAGAACTTTGCCTTTTTTGTTTTACTTTTTCCCTCTCTGTACTTTGTCTTCCTCTGAAAAAGAGAACTCTGTTCTTCTCAGCAGGACATGTGTGATCTGATTTTAAGTGGAGCTCATTGCATCAGGCACAAGTTTTTTTGAAGAATGTCTATAGGACTGTGACTTTTGATATCAAGGATATTTATAATCAAAATAATTAGCCATTAAAATTATGTTCACTAAGTGATTTGAAAATAACTCAAGAGAAAAATATGAGGTAATTACAGATCTGAAGAGCATGGGTGTCCATCAAATTTTATTCAGAAAGAATCTGTTTCTGGTTTTATGCTCACTTAAAAGGCTTGTGCTAGGCCGGGCGCGGTGGCTCAAGCCTGTAATCCCAGCACTTTGGGAGGCCGAGACGGGCGGATCACAAGGTCAGGAGATCGAGACCATCCTGGCTAACACGGTGAAACCCCGTCTCTACTAAAAAATACAAAAAACTAGCCGGGCGAGGTGGCAGGCGCCTGTGGTCCCAGCTACTCGGGAGGCTGAGGCAGGAGAATGGCGTAAACCCGGGAGGCGGAGCTTGCAGTGAGCTGAGATCTGGCCACTGCACTCCAGCCTGGGCGACACAGCCAGACTCAGTCTCAAAAATAAATAAATAAAAATAAAATAAATAAAATAAAAATAAAATAAAAAAAGTTTACTGTGATCATGCAAGCAGTCACTGAATGTATCCAAGAAAGAGGAGACTGGTTTTGGCAGTGTCACAAGCTCACAGACTGTAGTCAGTGAAAGGACATCTGCACATTGGTGCCAAATAGGATTTTGCTAAAGAGCCCATTAACATAAATGGGCTGGTGGCCATGTAGATGAGGTAAAACTGAAGTCAGCCCTGGCTGATGTCAGCCAGTGTAGTTAATGGGTGCCGTGGCCAGAGCTGCTCTCCATGTTGGCATGGGTGCTGATGTAGTGGTCAAACAGATAGATAAATTTCTGATGATCAGTGCCTTTCTTAAGTCCTGGGGAAGACCAGAATGACAGTTCTACCTGTTATCTTCCCATACTGAAAATGAGAAGGAAATGCTGTTTGATGATGGTCATGCATAGGTTCTGAGTGTCATCAGAGCATGTGACACGCTGCAATAAGCATGGGTTTGTGGTGTTCCAGGTTTTCTCTGGATTTTTTTTTTTAATGCAGCCTGTGCCTGAATCATGAAAATGAACATTTTTATCTGAGAAAGGCTTGGAGGAATCTGTGGTCTAGATAGGAATTGATGTTAGGTTATTGATGCGCAGAATGTGGATGATCATTGAGGGTAAAACTTCCTTTAAACAGGGCATATCTAAGGAAGGTCAGGAGGTACGAATGAAGTGTTAGCATAGTTCCTCAGTGATTATTAGAAAAGGTGGTCATCCTGGCTTTGGAGAGTCGGTTCTATGTCATGTACCCTTTCCTGCCACCTGTTCATTTGCCATACCGATAAATTAATATGACCCCATGCCGTGAGCTATATGAACCTAATGTGTGGATTCCGATGCCGTAATATCTTCACTTGTGTACATGATAACGAGATTAGAAGCAGCTTTAGCTATTTTGAAGGAAATTAAATGAATTAAACCTAATCATTCACATTAAGAGATATTCGCATTCCTTCCCCAAAGGCTGTGCTAAATGTATATAAGGGCAGATTATCAGGAAATTAGGAAGTATAATTTTTATAGATTGGCTTTAGAAATGAGAAACTGAACAGCTAATCCATCATAGAGTTCCCTATGTGTCCTTGGGTCTTTTGTGTCTCCCTCTAATTCAGAAATTCAAAGTAGAAAGATCCGGGACCAAATGTTAACATTCAGCCATGACATTGGTTATTCTGCTCACCATAGCACATGGTAGAGCCACAAATCCCTTCAGTCCTAGAGAGACAAAAAACTTCTGAGTCTGCCTTTTGGTGTCACCAACTATGATGGCATTGTGGCTTCTAGAGAGATGGCTTTTCAAAGTTGCCCATCCCAGTCAAGCCACTTCTCTTGCTCAGGGCTTAGTGTGAAATCTTCTGGGAAAAAATTTGGCTAGCAGTACTTTCCCGGTCATTAAGTGAGATGACAAGGATGCAACTTGATAGCCACTAAAACAGCAGTCTACTAAACCAATTTGGACACAGTTAGATGCCCACTTAAATGTTAATGGATGCTGTGAAATAATAATAGACCTTAAAAGGGGGAAGGAGACCATGGTTGTAGAGTTGTACGTATTTCTAAAAGATTAGGGCAAAGTAAGCTCTAAGTAAGTTCTAAGTCAGGATTTGACTACAAGATGCTTTCCTTTTTTTAATTTTTAATTTTTGTGGGGACATAGTAGGTGTATATATTTATGGGTTACCTGAGATATTTTGATATAGACATGCAATGTGTGATAATCATATCAGGATAAATGGGATATTCATCACCTCAAGCATTTATCCTTTATGTTTCAAACCAGTCATACCTTTAGTTATTTTAAAATGTACAGTTAATTTTTTTTTTTTTTACTATAGTCACCCTGTTTTGCTAGCAAATACTAGGTCTTACTCATTATTTCTTTTTTTTTTTTGTACCCATTAACCATCCCCACTTCCCCCACCCTCGCTACCCTTCCCAGCCTGTGGTCATCATCCTTCTCTCTATCTCCATGAGTTCAATTGTTTTAAATTTTAGCTCCTACAAATCAGCGAGAACATGCAAAGTTTGTCTTTCTCTGTCTGGCTTGTTTCGCTTCACATGATGACTTCCAGTTCCATCCATGTTGTTGCAAATGGCAGGATCTCATTCTTTTTCTTTTTTCTTTTCTTTTCTTTTTTTTTTTTAGACAGTATCTTATTGTGTCACCCAGGTGGTCTTGACTCACTTGCATCCTCAATCTCTTTGACTCAAGCAGCCCTCCCACTCAGCCTCCCATCATTCTCTCTTACAGCTACATATTACTCCATTGTGTGTATATACCACATTTTCTTTTATCCATTCATCTGTTGATACAAGATGCTTTATTAAATTGACTGAGTGAATTGGTACTGCACTTGCTGTTTCTTTTTTGCTGGTTGTCGATCTTCCATCTCTATGAATAATGAAGAAGGACTGTTCTGCCTATCAACACTGACCCACATTACTTTCATTGCCTCCACCCATTTACTCACTTAAGCAGATGTAACATGGTTCAGAATTTTTAGCAAGTTTTCCCAGCTGTGCACTGTTCATTTATTTTCAAGTGAGCTAGACTCCAGCTGAGTGTTCATATACAGCTGATCCCAGCTGTAGCAAGAGCTTTGACTGAAATGGTCTCTGGCTCCCTGAGTCTGTAACTTATTCAAAGACACTGTTTTCCCTGTACCAGGACCATGGTGAGGCATGAACTTAAATCCAATAAGAGAGAAATTCAGAGTTCATAGTGTTGGCCTTATTTAAAACAACCTTCCAAATAACAGCTTGGAAGGCCATACAATTCACAGCCTGCAGTTGAAACAGTGTACTTGTTCTCTTTCGCTGTTGTAGCATTGCTCATGCTCTCTTTTGGGACCTTTTGACTTGCAGATGCTAATACTGGAGACCGTGGACAGACCAATAATGCTGCTTCTGCATCAGCTTCCAACTCCACCTGAACGGTCCCGAGCAGCCAGCTGCACAGGAAAAACCACCAGTTACTTGAGTGTCACTCAGCAACACTGGTCACGTTTGGAAAGAATATTAAAAAGAGAAAAAAAACCTGTTC
The DNA here is from genome assembly GCF_047675955.1 of Chlorocebus sabaeus. NCBI lineage: Eukaryota > Metazoa > Chordata > Mammalia > Primates > Cercopithecidae > Chlorocebus > Chlorocebus sabaeus. The sequence goes on along the minus strand of NC_132925.1, from coordinate 39,495,915 downwards.
ATTTTAGTGTTCAATTTTTTTATTATTATTGTTGTTCTTATTTAACCTTGTAAAATATCTATAAATACAAACCAATTTCATTGTATTCTCACTTTGAGGGAGATCCAGGGGGTGGGAGGGGTTGTGGGGAGGGGGAAAGCGGAGCACTAGAACACACAATCTCTCTCCCACGACAATCTTTTTTTATTAAAAGTCTGCTGTTGTATACTTTAAAAACAGGAGTCCTGCCTCATGCCCCTTCCACAAAAGAAGAAAACTTTGTTCTGTGCTGATGGGTTTTTTTTGAACTTTGTTTTCTTTTAAAGTCTAGTGCAAGACTTTGGTATAGTGCACAGCTTGAAATTGGTTGGGAGTTTAGCAGGTATAACTCAACGGGGACTTAAATGTCACTTGTAAAATTAATCCATATCTTCGGGTATTTATAGACTTGCCTTTGGCATGTTGGTGGCAGGTGTGGCAGACAAAGAAATGTGTATCATTCGTAACCCAGGGAGGTCAGTAAAGTTTGGAACTCTACAGGGAAGATTCTTAGTAGATTTGTTAAGGTTTTGTTTTGCTCTCAGTCAGCGCTAGTGATGTAGAGGCTTGTACAGGAGGCTGCCAGAGGGGAAGCAGCAAGCAAGACTCAGGCACGCATGCTCTACAGGTGGCTCTTTGTTTACCTGACCAAAGTTCTTTGCAAATCTTAGCACAGTTTCAAACTAGTGACCTGGGAGGAGACGGAAGGGGTGTTGAGCAGGCCGAGCTAGCTGCTGAGGTCAAAGACTGACGAGCCCAGAGGAAGGGGACAGGCCAGGAATACATCTCACCACTGTGAATAAGTTTGTCCAGATTTTTTTCTAAAATTACTTCCCTTGGAAAGATACACTTGAGAGGACATTGTAGTTAAATAATGTGAACTGTAACAGTCGTCTACTGGTTTATTTTTCATATTTTTTAATTGAAAATCGAGCTTGCAGAAATAGCCACATTCTACACATAGTTCTAATTTTAAATCCAAATCTAGAATCTGTATTTGTTTTTTAACCTCATGCTTTTTACATTTATTTATTGATGCATGTCAGATGGTAGGAATATTAAAAACTACACATCAGAATGATAGTCACTTATACCTGCTGACTTTATAGGAAAGTGATGATATAAATGTGTGTATATACATTATATATACATATATTCAATACTGCCTTTTTTTTTGTCTACAGTATCAAAATTGACTGGTTGAAGCATGAGAAGAATGTTTCCCTCACACCCAGTTAAGAGTTTTTGTGTCTGTTTTCTTTGTGTATCAGTGAATGGTGTAAGAATCAGTCTCTCTTTTTGAAGAAAAAGCAATATTCCTTGGAATGCAAGGAGGATTGAAGGACTATGTTTGCCGTGAGGAAATAGATTTTCATGACTAGTTTGTTTTATACTTTTAAGGTTGGCATCTATGTGGGCCTTATATACTCTAAAATGAACTTTAGTCACCTTGGTGCTTATGGGCCATTACTTGACCTAGAATCTTTAAGGCACAATCAGTTGTACTTCACATTTAAAGATCACTTGAGTGATGGCCGCCTTTCCCTCCTACCCGCTCCTTCCCCACATGCCTTCCAAGGTTAGCTGGTAACTGTAGGGCTGCAGAGCTGAGCCCTTGCTTGTGTGTAACTTGCCCTCCCCCTCCTCATTGCCACCTTAGGTCATGTTATGGGTCTTGTCCTCCAGAGGGTTCGGAAATGGAGTCTGTTGGCAGCCCTCCTGCAGGCCCTAGCACCCTATCCTGCTCCTTAGCTGTGTGTGTGACTCTCCAAGAGAGTTGTCCTGCCTGCTGAAGTGAACCAGTACCCAGAAAGACAACTGTGAGCCATCTTGGTTTTCACTGGCTGTTTAGCTGAGGTCTTGGGCCACAAAAGGGGTTTCACAAACCTCTGGATATATCAGAGTTCATGAGAAAGGAAACATGCTCAGTCAAACCAAATCAAACAAATTGAATTTTATGTTTTATAAAGTGCTTCTGAAAGCTAAGATTTGAAAGAAGCCTGAAATCAGAGTATTTGGCAGCATAACTCCTTAAAGGTAATGGCTTTGATAGACCATTTTCAGACAGAATTTATAAAGAATCTGAAAAGGCAGGTCTGTGATAGAGAAATGGACCTGCATTCAGATGCAACTGCCCAGCAAGCGTTTGGATACAGACATTGCTCTGGACGTGGTATACTTGCCAGAGTCCACAAAAATCAGTGCTTATTTTAGGAAACAGGTTGCCCCCCACAACTGGGGTAAAAGAAGAGAGAAAAGTCACGCTTTTCTCTCATTTCATTGCGTGTGCGTGTGCGCGTGCGTGCGTGTGTGTGTGTGTGTGTGTGGGCTGAGATGTGTGATTTTTCTTTCTCAAGGATCATGGTGGGATCACAGAACTCTTTTATACAAGTGAGATCCAGGTCTCTGAATATCTTTTTGTATATAATAATAATAATAATAAAAAGCTCCTCACCAAATTCAAGCTTGTACATTATATTTTCTTTCTATGTTTTTAAATTTAAGTTTTATTGTTTTGTATGTAAATATGTGGACCCAGGAACTGTTATTAATGAGCAAAAAGTTACTGTTCAGGGCAGTGATTCTGTTTAATAATCAGACAAAATGTAGACGAGCTTTTTAAAGCCATATAGTTTTAACTCTGTACAGTAGGTACTGGCCTGTATTATTGTAACAATAACTCTAGCAATGTATAGTGTATCTATATAGTTTGGAGTGCCTTCGCTTCCATGTGTTTGTTTTTGTTTTTTTTTTTAATTTGTTCCTTTTTAAATTTTAATTGGTTTCCTTTATCCATGTCTCCCTGTCCACCCCCTTTCCCTTTGAAATAATAACTCACTCATAACAGTATCTTTGCCCCTTCCACAGTTAAGTTTCAGTGATACCATACTCAGGAGTGGGAAGAGGAAACCATATTTGTAATCTCATTTCGTTCAAGCCCTGCCTTTGTTTTGGTTCTGAATGTCTGTTTCCTCCTCAGTAGCAGTGACCGGTTTCCTTTCATACTTAGTCCATTCAGGGACTTAGTGTAGCACCAGGGAGCCCTAGAGCTGGAGGATATCGAATAGATTAGATTTTGCTCGTCTCTTCCACAAGCCCTAACCATGGGTCTTAAAAACAGCAGATTCTGGGAGCCTTCCATGCTCTCTCTCTCTCCTCTTTTATCTACTTCCCTCCCAAATGAGAGAGTGAGAGAGAATTGGTTTTTTATAAATCGAAGTTTCTTAATAGTATCAGGTTTTGATACGTCAGTGGTCTAAAATGCTATAGTGCAATTACTAGCAGTTACTGCACGGAGTGCCACCGTGCCAATAGAGGACTGTTGTTTTAACAAGGGAACTCCTAGCCCATTTCCTCCCTCCCGCCATCTCTACCCTTGTTCAATGAAATATCATTTTAATTTCTTTCTAAAAAATCAGTTTAATTCTTACTGTGTGCCCAACACGAAGGCCTTTTTTGAAAGAAAAATAGAGTGTTTTGCCTCAAAGTACTCCATATAAAATGTCTTGAATAGAAGAAAAAACTACCAAACCAAAGGTTACTATTTTTGAAACATCGTGTATTCATTCCAGCAAGGCAGAAGACTGCACCTTCTTTCCAATGACATGCGTCATTTTTTTTTAAGTCCTCTTAATTTTTAGACACACATTTTTGGTTTATGTTTTAACAAAGTATGCCTAACCAGTCATCTTGTCTGCACCAATGCAAAGGTTTCTGAGAGGACTATTATATTCTCTATCCCTGTGGATATAAAGACACTGGCATTTCATCTATTTTTCCCTTCCTTTTTAAAGGATTTAACTTTGGAATCTTCCAAAGGAAGTTTGGCCAATGCCAGATCCCCAGACATTTGGGGGGTTTTCTTTGTTTTCAACTGAAATTATATCTGATTCCTACTGTTCATGTTAGTGATCATCTAATCACAGAGCCAAACACTTTCCTCCCCTGTATAGAAAAGTAGGTATGCTTTACAATAAAATCTGTCTTTTCTGGTGGAAACCTGAGCCACTGAAAATAAAAGAGACAACTAGAAGCACAGTAGAGTCCCAGAGTGAGATCTACCTTTGAGAGGCTTTGAAAGTAATCCCTGGGGTTTGGATTATTTTCACAAGGGTTATGCCGTTTTATTCAAGTTTGTTGCTCCGTTTTGCACCTCCACAATAAAAGCAAAATGACAACCAGTACATAAGGGGTTAGCTTGACAAAGTAGACTTCCTTGTGTTAATTTTTAAGTTTTTCTTCCTTACTATATCTGTCTACAGGCAGATACAGATAGATGTATGAAAATCTGCTTGCCTGTAAAATTTGCATTTATAAATGTGTTGCCGATGGATCACTTGGGCCTGTACACATACCAATTAGCGTGACCACTTCCATCTTAAAAACAAACCTAAAAAACAAAATTTATTTTATATATATATATATATATATATATATAAAGGACTGTGGGTTGTATACAAACTATTGCAAACACTTGTGCAAATCTGTCTTGATATAAAGGAAAAGCAAAATCTGTATAACATTATTACTACTTGAATGCCTCTGTGACTGATTTTTTTTTTTTTCATTTTAAATATAAACTTTTTTGTGAAGAGTATGCTCAATGTTTTTTTTCCCTTTCCCCATTCCCTTGTAAATACATTTTGTTCTATGTGACTTGGTTTGGAAATAGTTAACTGGTACTGTAATTTGCATTAAATAAAAAGTAGGTTAGCCTGGAAATGAAATTAAAATTCACAAGTGTGTGGTCTTTATTTCAGTACCCAACCCTCGTTGTTCACCCTACTATTTTGCCACTGCAATATGTAGTCACATCACCATTTCCGTTCCTCTAATTAGGGAAACATTAATCTTTGTTATGAAAAACAAGATATGAATACCACTTCTTGTTCTTTCCAATGATTTTATTCCATTGTGTAGCCCCAAGAGGTGCAGCTTGCATCTTGGAAACCTTTGGATTTGATGTAGAGGAAGCTTTGCAGACACTGCTTAGAAAAGAAAGAAAACAACTCTGAAAGGGACAGTTTTTAAATGTGTATAAGCTGCTGTCCTTGATTGCTGTGTTCATGATTTGGTGTGGCTGTATTTTCTTTTAACTTTCATCCTATTAGTAATGGTCTTTGGGAGTCTCTGTAAAATATATGGACACCACAAACAGTGGGGCTGTACCTCCCAGGTAACCAACACATGTGTTTGAGTCTGCTCATTTCCAATACTGGATGATGTATGTAAACATGTTATGTCTCTTAGTGCAAAAAGAAACATCATTTTTTTAGGGCTGGCTCACTCTGTCAGGCCTAATCTAAAGGCTAGATATAAGGTCATGTGACTGCTGCTTCAATAAAAACAAATTTATATTCGATAAAGTGTGGTCCTCTTATTTATTTACTGTGGTGTTGGGGTTGGCTAATTCCACTAACATTTGTAAAACAGTTAAACACATTTAACCAGTAGAGGCGACAGGGGAGGATTGGATTAGTGAAAAAAGATGGTACTTGTTCAATGGGCCTCCTGCTGGCACTGAAGTGCATTTGTTTGGGTGTCTGTCTTGTATAGGTTCTGGGATTGAGTTAAACATTGTGTTAGTGTCCTGCAAGACCCTTTTAATTTAGAATCCTGGAAGACTGCCTTTTTCGTTTTTAAGTCTTTCCAAGAAGTACTGACCACAAACAGTCCTTTGGGATCCTATTTCAGGAGAGCAGTGATGGTGGATGTAATTTTGTTTTTATGTTTTGTTTTGTTTTGAGACAGTCTTTCTCTGTTGCCTAGGCTGGAGTGCAGTGGCACGACCTCGACTCACTGCAACCTCCGCCTCCCTAGTTCAAGTGATTCTCCCACCTCGGCCTCCCTAGTAGCTGAGACTACAGGCACACACCACCATGCCCAGATAATTTTTGCATTTTTGGTAGAGACAGGGTTTCACTTTGTTGGCCAGGCTGGTCTTGAACTCCTGACCTCAAGTGATCTGCCTGCCTCAGCCTCCCAAAGTGCTGGGGTTACAGGCATGAGCCACCATGCCCAGCCGGTAGATGTCATTTTGAAATGTGTTCTAGGAAGGTAGTGAGGAAAGGAGAGATCAGGTTTTAGATCCCTGTCGTTGAGAAGTTTGTGAAAGGAAGTGAACGAAAGTGTTGGGAGGGTCACACATTTCTCAAGTGTAGGAATATTTCACTCATCACCACCATCGGATTTAGGAGAGCTGAGGGACATAAAGGGAAAGCTACCAGGAAAAACCAAGCTGCCGTGGAAGATGGCATAATGAGGGCCACAAGTTAGGAGTTAGGAAGGGATAGATAATCGTATGTTTCTCCTTACATCCTCTTTCTCCAGAAGGGAGTGGCCACTCTGGCCCTCCCCACAGATTTGTCATCAATATCAAGACTTAATTAGACAAAGTTCAGGGCCAGGTAGAGAGAGGCTGTTGAGTGGCCCTGACTAATGAGGGGGCAGATGGTATGCAGTAGCTTGCTTTGGTCTTTTGTCCTGAGCTTTGGGGACTGACTCCATCCTCTCCTCACTGACCTAGAAAAAAAAAAAGTGGTCACAGGGATGCCTAAAAACTGATGCTTCGTTCTGCGTACTCAAAAGTTGAGGGAAGGGAGTAAAGAAGAAACCCAAATGTTGGAGTAGGAAAGTTACAATCTGGCTCCTAGTCCCATAAACTTGTGATCCACAAAATTACTGAAAGGAAGTCCCCTGTGTGAACTCCTCAGTGCATCTAACATTGAATCTTTCCTTACTCTTGAAATACGCTTAGTTTTTATAATCTATATAAATCTATATATCAATTCAGTGTTTGGGGAACTGCCCTGGAGTTTTAAAATCAAGACTGGGAGATGGAAATTTGTCCTCCATTCCATCTTAACCTCGCCTTACCCTGTCCTACAGCTAACAACAGTTTCAGGCTCTTGAACAAATAGCACTCGAATTGTTTCAGTAACGAAAGGGAGATGCATATGATTTATGAATACACTGGAATGAAATCTATGTTTCCAAATTAGAAATTTGTATTTCTAATTACAAATGGATTCATAATTAAACAAAATTCCTGGGAGCAAAAGCTGTATTCACTGAGTTTGGAAAGAGAAGCTCTTTTTTCCCCTCAGTATCTTTTCTAAAAATAAGTGCGCCCTATATCTCCTTAATGCAGAAAAGTCTGGTAAAGTCAGAGGGATGACAGAATATGTTTACTTGCTTTGATTTATATTACTGATGATTTACCATGTCCTCAAAGTTTGGCCTGCTTCTTGTAAAATGTCAAAAGCTAAGTAATTATCTGTTCTTTAAAATTCAGTTACTATGAAGTTTTATTTGAATGGAATATTAGACGTTTAAAATTAACTCAATTCCTACATTTTTTTTTTTTTTTTTTTTTTTTTGAGACAGAGTCTTGCTCTGTCGCCCAGGCTGGAGTGCAGTGGCACGATCTCGGCTCACTGCAACCTCCACCTCTCTCATTCAAGCGATTCTCCTGCCACAGCCTCCAAAGTAGCTGGAACTACACGTGCCCACCACCACGCCCAGCTAATTTTTTGTATTTTTAGTAGAAATGGGGTTTCACTGTGTTAGCCAGGATGGTCTCGATCCCTGACCTTGTGATCCGCCAGCCTTGGCCTCCCAAAGTGCTGGGATTACAGGCGTGAGCCACCATGCCTGGCTTACATTTTTAATTATGGTATGCACATATGTTAAACTTTTATACAGAATAATCATTTTATAAGTAAGCTAAGTTAAATAATTCATTTTTATGTTCTTTTGTTTTTAACAACAGTTGTATAAATTTTTTTTAATTATACTTTAAGTTCTAGGGTACATGTGCACAACGTGCAGGTTTGTTACATATGTATACATGTGCCATGTTGGTGTGCTGCACCATTTTTATGTTCTTACGCCAGAGTCTTCAGATTTATGAAGGACAATAATAAAATAAGTAGTAAAAATATGTATGTTTGTGTGTATTTCTATTTCCACACCCCCACATTATTTTCCCCAGAAAAGGGCCAAAAAAAGTTTACCCCTCTAGCCAAAAGTTCATTATTTAATTTCTCTTGCCTTGGTTTGACATTAAACCCAGGACTACATTTCCCAAAACTAGTTCTTAGGTGTGGAATGCCTTATATAAACTGTAATTTGTGAAAATGCAAAAAAATTTGTACTCACAAGTGGCTATAAACAAGGCAGGCACTTTCATACCCTTTCGCTTTGAGAATAGATGTGTACACAGAAATATAAGGTGCATGTAAATGGTTCTTCTCTGGTGTGTTTAACTGATTGTCAGCGTAGCCTTGTCACAGAGCATAGCCAGCACTCCAGCCCCAGGAACAAACCCAGGCCCCATCAGATGGGGACAGACCCACCTACGCCAGATCACACACACGCACCCGTAGCTGCAGTTTATGCCCTTGCTCCCACAGACTCATGTCCTCAGGAACCTTCACTTGGGTACCCGGTGCCCACCATCACAGCTCAGCATCCACACAAGGAAATTCTTTGTGCTGCTTTTGTCACTTATCGTTTCTCCTTTTGATCCAAATTGTTTGTGTTTCTGTTTGTTTTTTTTAACTATAAATTCTGTGAGCTCAGGATCTATATCTGAGTCAACGCTGTGTAACCCACAGCAGGCTACCTATTGTCGGTGCTTAATAATGTGTTCAATGCAGAGACACAGAATGATGTGGCCAGAATGAGGTCATGCCAAGCTTCTGACATTTGTGCAGGCCTCCTGGCTTCGCTTCTCTCTAGAGGACTCCCACAGATACTCATGCGCCTGCCGATGAGTACAGGCCTGGAGCCCACAAAGCAGCTCGGAAGAGGAGGGGAATGAGTGGGAAGTGGGAGACAGGACTATTAGAGGTAGCAATGAAAAGACTCCAGAAGCGAACAAACATGGGTATGTGGGCATAGACCCCAGATGGCCCAGCTCTGGTCTCCCCTTCCATACCTTGATACTTTAGTGGGATCTGAGGGATTTCTCTGCAGACCACAGGGCCTTTTAAAAGGAAAGGGCAGCCTTGCCTCTCTGATGGTCCTGACCTACAGGTCAGTGTACTCTCCACATAAGGGTCCACAGCTTCACTCCCTACAGACTGAGCTGGGGGTGGGGGGCACCCATGTCCTTCCTGAGGAATGCTAACCAGCTGTCTTCGCAGGAGTTCCCTGGGAATACAGGCTCAGCAGGGCATTGTCGGCTCTCGGCAGCATCCATCTGTCTTGGCCCAGGAGTGGCAGCTCAGAGGGCTCTGGGTCTGGCTGCCCCTCGGAGGCGTCACCCAAGGGCAGCCACTCAGCTACCTGTGATGCCGAACAACTCCTGCATGAGGGGCGTAGCAAAGGGGTGTATGTCCTGGATGCGCAGCAGCCGCTGGGTGTGCTGGGCGTTGATGCTGCGGAGCTCGGTGAGCATAGCCATGATCTTCAGGAACAGGAACCTGCGTGTCAGCCAGAGAAAAGGTTGGGGGTGCAGCCCGCCCTTTCCCTGACCCGCAAGCCTCGGGGCTGCTCTGAGGCTGCAAAAGCATAATCTCTGGACATTTCAGGTCAGCCAAGAGGCAAGGCTTGGCTGAATTCCATAAGCTTCTCTTTCACGCTGTGGATGAGAAAGGCAGAACAGCCTGCCCAGTACTCTCCCCACTCCCACCCCCTCCATGGGAGTTGTGTCTTTTTTTTCTTGAAAGAGACAGGATCCTGTTCTGTCACCCAGGCTAGAGTGTAGTGGCACGATCATGGTCTCACTGCAGTGACAAACTCCTGGACTCAGGAGACCTCCAGCCTCAGCCTGCTGGGTAGCTAGGACTAGAGCACATGCCACCATATCTGGCTAAATTTTTAAATTTTTTCTAGAGTTGGGGTCTGGCTATGTTGCCCAGACTGGCTTTGAACTCCTGGCTCCAAGGGATCCTCCTGTCTTGACCTCCCAAAGTGCTGGGATTAAGGTGTGAGCCATGACACCCGGCTGCGGGAGTTGCATCTTTGTACACAGAGACCTCCGTGGGAAAATCCAGATATTGCAGCTACTAGTTTGGGGGTATGGGTGTCACTGCCTTCATTAATGTCCAGGGGCCAGGACTGAGCAGAGTCGTTGTGCAGGTTAGGGGCTGCAGGCTGGAATCCCTTCCTGGAACTAGCTTTGGATCCAGTATCTGAGATGTACCATATGCCTCAGTATCCCCACGATGGAAAGGAAAGCTGGCACTTCCAGCCTCCTGCCTCCATACAAGGAAGGGTTGAGCAAAGGATGCCAAGCCAAAAAGAAAGCTGTGCAGGCCAAATAAGGATTTCAGTTTATAAGTTCACACTATAATACTCAGTGTTGGCCTTAACCCTTCATGGCCTTGGGCTCAGTACAATCCAAGTTTGTCTCTGGGCCTGTGGGCATCAGTCTGGGCACTAGGCCACGGGAGCTATGGAGGACCAGTGAAGGTATAGAAGTCCCTTTCTGGGCCACATTTCCCCTGTTTGCTTGTGTTTTTCCTGGGAAGTGGTTAGGTAGTGCTCAAAAGTGTGAGCTTTGGACCTGGTCTGGCTGGCTCTACCTCCAGATGCCACCCTCTGGCTGTGAAGCCTTGGGCAATTTCCCCGAACCTTGGCTCCCTCACACCACCCTCACAGGTCCTCACACCCTGCTGTGCTCACCTATGAGCAGGCTGGGGCCGATTGCATTCAATGTAGGACTTCAGGGTAATAGCGTATTGCTCCTGCAGCTGGTCCACCACGCGGTGCTGCACCACACCTGGGCGGTCTGGAGGGGAGGGGAGGGAGGTGTGGTGCAAGATCATGAGGCAAAGACAAGCTCAGTCCAGCCCAGAGTCAGGGCATTGCTCACCAACCACATTCCAGAGCTGGAGTCACCCAGGCAGGGAAGTGAGGGAAGACCAGGGCTGGGCATCACCCACTGACCCCAGGAGAAGCCAGCGACAGCCCCCATCCTGGCTGAACAGTGAATGAGGAGCAAGGCCATGGATTGGGACCTTCCCTGGGGAGGGCAGATAAGGCTGGGGGAATGTCAGGCAGCCTAGGGGAGACCCTCACCTGGGGAGAAGAGGGAGATGGCCTGCATCAGCACATACTCCTCCTCATGTAGCTGCAGCTTCTTCAGCATGTAGTGGAATTTCAGCATGGGCTCCAGCAGAAGTTGCTGGAAACCACCTGTGGATGGTAACAGGATGGAGGGGCAGCTTCTCAGCAAGCTGACCAAGATCCTGTCATCCCTCACCAATATCTTGTTTTCCACCATTCCATCTTCCTGCCCTGCCATCCCAGAACCTGCATATCCTGGCGTAGCTCCCTTCCCCCCACAACTGCAGTGTTTCCCTCCCTCTGCCAGGGCAGGCAGGCTCTCTCAGGCACCTGCAGGGTCTTCCAAGCAGTAGGACAGTCGGCCACACTCCCAAGTTCCAGTCTCCGCGTTGAATACTGTGTTGAATCTCAGCTGGCACAGCTCAAAAGTGGCCCCCTTCAGCAGGGAGATCTGGTCCTCGATGGGGAGGTCCCTGGCAGCAAGGATGGGGAGGGGAGGACAGCTCCCTGGGAGGCGGCCCACAGGCCGGCACCAGCTGCCATCCCATAATCCGGAAGTTGGGGGCGAGAGGAAGAGGGAGAATGGCTCCTTTCCCTGAGGATGACTGTGGCTGCTGTCTGGCTGCCTCTCATCTCTCCCCTCACAACCCAGCACACAGCTCTGTCCCCCAGCATCCTCTCCTCCCCTGCTACCTCTGGGAACTCCACCCACTGAGCTTGGCATCCAGGTCCCTTACAGCCTGGCCCCATCTCCTTCAACTCCTATACAACTCCTGACCTACAGCCAGTGCTTTGGCTTCTAGTCCCTGGCCTCCTCCTTTCTGCCTCAGTTTCCCCCCTTGGAATGACTGCCCCTTTAGTAGGTCCTGCTAGCCCCTCAAGCCAAGCTATGTCTTTGCTCCTCTCAGAAGTCTTTCCAGAATGCAGCCTCCCCTCTCCAGAGTGCAAGTGCCGCCCTTTTGGCCTGATCTCCAGCAGTGGGGATGTTTGCTTCCTGCGGTCAGTGTTGCACACACATATTTCTACTGTTTCCCTGCAGCCCAGATGCCTGCAGCCCCAGTCCTATCACCGGAGCACAGGCCTCACCATGGAGGTGGCTTAACAAGCCTCTGAGATTATGGTTACATGGATACCCTTCTGGTCCTGCAGGGACCACTCCCTCCCAACCTGGGAGGGACTCCCACCTCCCCAGTAAGGAGGCATTCCTTACAAGAAAGAAGCGTCACAGCCTGAGAGGGAGGCTGCTTACTCTGGGTTGTGAGGAAACACTACCTCTGGCCTTGGCCTTTTTGGGAATTCCGGCCCTGAGCTACTGGCACCCATCCTTCTTTTAGATCCGTAACACTGAGCTACAAATGCCACGGAATTGATCTTGTTCTTCTGTGCCTCCCCATTGCCTGGCTTAGGACCTGGCATCGAGCTGGCTTTGGTACTTCCAAATCTACCCTCCACCATGGATTAGCTGTGACCTTGTACAAGTTTCTTATCCTCGGGGAACCTCAGTTTCTGAGAATGAAGACGGCAGTGACACCTGGGTCACTGTGCTCAATATTGGTGGCCATGAGAAATAGCAAGTGGGGAGCCCTGGTGTTAAATTGTCAGTCACTAGATTTCACCAAGATCTTCCAATGTCCACATTTATAAGTAGGCTTCTCTCCCTGCCCCTTTAAGCTAATTTGCCACCATCTGAATCCCATTCCAAACCTGCTGTCAGCATCACCCCGTTAAATAAGTCATGCATGACTCCTGCAGGGCCAGAGAAGCACCTCTGGGCTCCCAGACCATAACCTACCCTCAACCTGCTGAAGACACCAGGAGCTTCTGGCAGGTGTGTTTCAGCCCCGCTTGACCAGGCTTGGCAAGGCAAGGTGACCTACCGAAGGACAGATACACCTGGCACCATCCCTAACCCTAAGATTGCAGACATATTCTGGGGCTGTGGTTCCTGCCACCCCAGGAAGTTCCCATGTCTCCCACTAACCCCAGTTGCCCCGTGGTTGTTGCCTCCATATCTAGCTCTGGGGAGACCTGACCCTTGAGCTCTGAGGACCACCCACCCTCCCCACGGCCTTCGCAGTCTTATCTTGTCTATTTCTCTCATTCTTTGGTCTGGAACTGTCAACATGTGATTCCTGCCCCTTTAAGGGAGAGTCGGAAAGGCTATCTGAATGCCCACTCTGTGCTGGGGCTCTTCAGATGTGTTCTTATTTCACAGAACAGCCCTGCAGGGGAAGCACTGTTAGCTTCCATTGGGCAGGTGGATACGCAGAGACACTGGCAGGCCCACAGCCACAAAGCTAACCAGCCATACAGCGAGGCCTCTATTCCCCCACAGCACTGGCTGCCCTGGGGGACAGGGCACAGGAAAAGGAGGGTCTTCTGCCACCAATATCTCCCAAATTCAGGATCTACCCCGGGTCCTTTGAACCTCCTGGCTACTTCCAGTTCCTTTCCACACCCAACCACCCAGTCTCCATGTCCTACCTGAAGTAGGAGATGACTTTGGCAAAGTTGATGATGCCTTTGAACATGTAGGTTGACATGTCAGCCATGTGGGGCAGCAGGGAGAAGATCTCTTTCCCGCCATTGTCGGCTGGAGGTTTGTAGTTCCAGACACTGCCATCCTCCCCCCGCAGCTGCACAGAGACCTTCACAGACCACAGATCTTTCCTGACCTGGCTCCACTTGGCAGCTTCTTCCCTCGATGGGGCCTGCAGAAACTCTGGCATCTCACAGCCACTGCTAAGCACCCCTGGCAGCTAGGACACATGCCAGGAGGCGGAGAGGGGAGAGACAGCATGTGTTTTCATAGACAGGTCCCAACTCAGGCCCCAGCCAAACGTGCACAGCCACAGCTGCAGCCCGAGAGGATGCACAAATGCAGGCATTCATACCCACATGCACGCATGTGTCCACACACACACACACGCGCGTGCGCACACACACACATACACACATACACACACATACACACACATACACACACACACATACACACACATACACATACACATACACACACACACACATACACACACACATACACACACACATACACACATACACACACACATACACACACATACACACACACACACACATACACACACATACACACACATATACACACACATACACACACAACACATACACATACACACACACATACACACATACACACACACACATACACACACACATACACACACACACATACACACACATACACACACACATACACACACACACACGCACAGCATTTGTTTCTCCTCTCTGGTGTCCTCTACCAGATGAAGGTGCTTTGGGGATCTATGAATTAATGGTCACACACATCCCTGCTTGGTTAAAATGGAGGGCAAGGGGGACTCCAACCATGGTGTGTCGTCCCAAGCATTCCAGATGTTGGGCTCAGGAGACTCAGAAGGTTTAGGGTGCTATGGATGGGAAGAGCAGATCCGAGGTCACCAGGTCACTGGGCTCATCCAGTTCTTTGAGCTGGGAAGGGCCACCTGAGATATCTATCAGTGCAAAGGGGAAGGAGGGCGCTTGGAGCACAGACATGGCTAATGTGCCTGGGATCAAGAAACACTGGTTCACGAAAGTCACACCCCTCGACAGGTCCTGACCCTGTCCTCATAAAGCCCTGAATGCCAGTCACACTGGGGGACTGCCTAGCTTTCCCTCCACATACTGCTCAGACCCAGTTCCTACCTGCTTTAAAGGAGAAAGCAGCGATTTTCAAACCTGAACCTGCAACAGAATCACCCGGGGATCCTGCCCCTCCCTGGAGCTTCTGATTCAGGAGGTCTGGGGTGACCTGAAAATCTGCATGCTGATGCTGCTGACCCAGGGACCACACTTGAAAGCCTTTGGGAATGAGACTAAAGCTTTGAGGAGCTCGCACAGACGCAGGGCCAGCTCTGCAAATCTACCCTCCACCACTGATTAGCTGTGACCTCTACAAGTTTCTTATCCTTGGGGAACCTCAGTTTCTATGTGAGAATGAAGATGGCAGTGACACCTCGGTCACTGTGCAGTTCCTCCTACCCGGAAATTCTTGAAATGGGAGAAGGTAGTGTCAAAGGTTTTCATCTGAGCGTCCATCAGCTCCCTGATCATCATCCGCTGCTCCTCCGTCAGCCCCTGCACTCCCGGTGGCTGAGTCCCAATCCGTTCTCTTTTCTTCCTCTTGATCAAGGCCCGCCTCTCCTCCACGGCTGCGTCAGACATGATCACTGCAGGGACAGCAAGGCTGGCTCAGGCACACGTGCCCCTGGAGAGCCTCCAGCCCCCCGGGGAGCCGCTGCGTAACCCTCTCAAGGCAGCAGAAGGCATTGGGTAAAAGGGAAAGTAATGGTGACAAGCAATTCTCCCCTGTCTGGACTCAAGAGGCCTGTGGGCTCCTCTGGAGTAACACCTGGGTGAGGAGAGAGGTGAGGTGCGGCTGGGGTGTCGCCCTCTGCAGTAGAGTTTGTGAGGACACTGTGGGGCCCTGGCAAGAGCAAGGGCTTCAGAATCCAAAGGCGCTAGGCTTGCATGAAAACTTTGCCACTTACTACCTGTGACCCCAAGCAACCTCCTTAACCTCTCCTGCCTTCAGGTTTCTTCTTTGTAATCCAGAGAAACCATGTTTACCTCGCACTGCTATTAAATGAGACCTTGCATGTAGGGTGCCTAATATAGTTCCTGGTACATAAGAGATGTTCAGTAAATGGCATCTACTGTTATCATTTTCGGATGAACTATATACCAAGACTCTTCAGAGGTGACTGGGTCTCCAAGACCCCAGAGAGCTGGGCTACAGCTTAGCAAGAAATAGCAACTCCAGACACTTCATATATAGCCCGGAGCCTTAGGTCTTCTGTGGATTTCGGGAGCCCACTCATGCGTGTAGAGCAAAGCTATGAGGTCCTTGGTGGGGAGAGATCAAGAACGCCTGCCAGCAGCCTAGAGAACTTGAAAGAAGCAGCTTTGGGTCCCCTTGTGTTCCATGGAGACAAAAATGCGCTAGAAGCATCTAGCCTTTTCTGCATGAGCCTTAATCTCAGAGTGACCTAGGAGCACAAATATATCAAAGTTAAATAGATAGAATGAGAACACCTCCTGTCACCTGTCTGCTAACAGTTCCCCTGTAAAGATCCAGGTCTGGTGGGGATGGTGGGCGCTAGTAGCTATAAAGCAGGGGTCCTGTCACCCACGTGGCTCCTGCTTCCCTCCCCCAGATTCACACCCCTACCCCCAAATGTGGTTTCAAACCATTACAACAATTATGAAGGGGACAAAAAGAATCATGTAGGAGCAACTGAAGGGAGACAGAGAGCACGCCCTGGCAGGGTTGCTCAGCACACATCTCAGGACGGAGATTACAGACTCCCTCCATCACCCAGCGGGCCGGCTGCAAGCGCTCCCCCAGATGGCTGCCTGTTGCACACCGACACCAGCTCACATGTGCACGTGTGTTCACGCGCACACTCGGCGCGCATCTCCACACTCGCATGCACACACCCACAGCACGTCTCTACACAGAGCCGTGCACCCTGGCCCCGGCCCGCCCGCTCGCCCACTGCTCACTCTCCTTCTTCATGCCGCTCTCCAGGCACTTGCGCAGGCGGCAGGCCTGGCACTGTCGCCGGGTCTTCCGGGTGATCTCGCAGGCGCCCTTCCGGAAGGGGCACCTCAGTCGAGCGTTGCGTTTCATGGCCCTCCTGTGAGAGAACAGGGAGCGGAAGGGAGGATGCACGGGTGCCCGGGCCCTCCGCCTGGGGCTCCGGGCTACACCACCTTCCTCCCCAGCCCCTACCAACTCGGGGAGGGGGACACTAGCCTTTGCGTCCCAGCTGGGTCAGATTTTATGGGAAGGGTGTAGGTGGGCGTCCCTAGAGGTCCAGGACTCGGCTAGAGGGGGCAAAGCCGGGGAGGAACCTTTTCTGGCCATTCCGCAGGAAATGGGACACGTGCTTTTCGCCGGGCCTGCAGCCTCAGAACCCCTTTCTGGGACACCTCCACTCCAGGCCCACCTTCAGCGCCTTCCCTTCTTCCTGAAACACCTGTCCCCTCCTCTTTCACACCCTTGTTACCAGAAAGTTTCCATGGAGGTGGGCCTCTTTCTCGATTTCCCCTCCTTAAAGGAGGAAGCTGAGGAAAAATGACCCCAGGAGGGTAAGAAACAAGAGAAGCCCCCTGCCGCCTTCCCCAGCTCCCCTTCCAGACTGGGCGGCCAGGGAGGAAGGGGTGAACTATGGGGAAGCTTTTCTACCCTACGGGGCAGCGGCTTCCCCATGGCAGAGTGGACTTCCCTCGTTGACCTAGTGGGCAAGGAGGTCGAACGCCTGGAACAGCAGAGCGTGCAGGCGCGAAGCACGGGCCCCGCACACCCCTCTCTGCGGTGCGCAGAGAGGCAATGGGGCAGATGCCTTTTGGAGACTCTGGTACAAGATCACCTCCTCCCAGCCCGGAAGTCCTGCTTGTCCCACAAAAGACACGGTCAGTGCAGCCCTACCTTTACTTTCCCCATTTCCACAGCTGGATGGAAAGAAACAATTTCTCCCTTGGCTCTGGCCTCTGAGTCTGGTCCAGAGTGGAAACTGAGGGAAGGCTGGCCCAGGGGCATGGAACAGCCAGGTAGGGCTGCAGAGTTCCCTGAGGGCAGGCCTGGGAAGCTGAGCCAAGCCCGCAGTGACCCGGCAGGGGCAGGTTTGAGCTTGGAGGCCTCGGGCCTCGGACCAGCGACCAGCCCAGGGGCATGTTCTTCACAGACGCCATCCCTGCCTTTTGCCTTCCCAACTGGCCTGGGTAAGAAAGCCCTGATGCTACATCAAAGTCCACCGAGAATGGGTCAAAGGTGAAACCGGGGCTCACACTGATTAAAGGTATGCTATGTATCAGATGCTAGGCTAGGTATTTTGCAGTTTTGTAAATTTAGTTCTCAAACTCTGTGAAATTCATAATCTCATCTGCCTGGCACAGATGAGGGAGACTGAGGCTTGGAGACGATGGATTCCCAGCTGTCCTCCGGGTACATGACAAGCTGAAATTTGAATCCAGGTCTGCCTGATACTGGATTTAGCTTTTGCCCACTACAACATGTTGCCTCTTTCTGAGAGTCCCAGGAATAGTACCCAAACGAGGAAGGGAGAGCAGAAGATTCCCACATGCTGAGGCAGGATGCACAGACACGCCTTGGGCAACTTCTTCTGTGCCAGCAGCATCTGGAGCTGGTGCAGACATCCACCCTCTTCCACGCAGTCACGTGGCGTGTGGCCAGCTCAGGGACATATCTGCTGCTCTTTGCTAGTGACTAGCTCAGGCATAGGCTGGGCCTGGCTCTAGCCAATGTGAGGGGCTCCTGGGAAAGATTTCCTTACTCAAAGCTGGGCCTTTTTGTGCGTCTGCTGAACATGATGATTCCTGCCTGAGTCCTGGCACTGTGCCCCTATAAGGGCAGCCAGACTGCAATGAGAGCTCTTGCGTGGGATGGCTGAAGAGAAAAATGGAAAGAACTGAGCTGCTGAACTCACCAAACTGGAGGCCTTCACACTTCCTGTTAGGAGAGGTAACGCATTTTCCTTATTGCCAAACCAATTTGTGATAAGGGTCCTGTGACTTGTAGCTAAACCCAGCCTGACACTGCTGTGTCTCACCCCTGTTACAACTCATGCAACACGAACGTTCATTTCTCCCTGGAACCTGCCCTTTTCCATTTGAATGCCCAGCCACCAGGAAGAACTCGGCAAAGGGCCATCAGGCAGGCTGTCCTGGAAATGCATGAGGGTCCCACATGTGGCTCCTGAGATGGGAGCTGCTCCTTGCATACCCTGTGCCCTCTGGAGGGTGCACCTGGAGGGCTTCCTCACACATGGCTTTCTCTCCTCCCCACCCCTCCCCTCCCTTTGGTCTGCTTCTCTTCCCATGGTCTGGGCATTTATTTTATGCCATTCTTTAGGAAATAACCACCCCAGAAGGCGAATGTGAACACTTGGATTTGGGAGTTTCAAATTCCTTACCTTTCACTGAGTCATTTTTCATTTTATTCAAGAGCACATGAGAAACCAAGGTATATCTTAATGGAAGGAGACCCTTCCTGGGTAGAACAGGAAGACTGAAGATGAATGATTCCTCTTGGATATAAATGGCTCCCTTCAGACTAATTACAAGGCCTTTGGGTGGGCCACCAGCCCACACTGAACCTGGGGGACAGGTCAAGCTGAGGCCCTGAGACGTTACCCAGTGGGTTAGTGGCAGACCCCAGTTAGGTGTGACCCAGCGTGTCAGTGGTGGCAGGTGGGTGAAGGCTGATGGGTAACTCTACCTGAAAAAGCCCTTGCATCCTTCACATGTCATGACATTGAAGTGATAACCAGTGGCCTTGTCCCCACATACACGGCAGATTTGGGGACCCCCAACTTCCTCATCTGCGTTGACAGTGGGCTTTCCAGGAACAGACTCTGTGTCCTCACAGTATACAAAGTCAGCATGGTTCCAGCCTTCTTTGGGTCTCACCTCCAGGTTTGCTTCTGGGCCTCTTGGACTAGAAATGAGAAAACCACAGAGAATGAAAAGACTGGACAGGCATGTGCAGAGGCCTCAGAGGAAACACTCTGTCCCTTCCATGCATCACTCACATTTGGGCCTGTGGACTCAGGAACTGACCTCTCATGGGGAAAAAAAGCAGGGAATGGGGTTGGAATTGTTATAAAGAGAGCTGTAATCATGACGTTTTGTACACAAAAATAGAGCCCTGGAGTAGAACCTGTGAACAAGGGCATGGGAAACACAAGGGCAAGCGGGAGCGGAAATGAGAAGAAAAGAGAGCAGGCTGTCTGGGTCGGATCATGGAGGCCGCAGCTGAGTGGACTGAGGTTAGGAGGCCACGACCTGGCCAGAGGTCTCAACGGGGAGCAACTCATGGACAGATTACTTGTTCAAGATGATTTCTGGGATTGGGACATTGAGGGAGGATAGTCCCTCAGGTGGGGTGTGGCCTAAGCTCCCACAAGGAGCTGGAAAGGCTGGGCAGAAAGAGAATTTTCAACTAAGTAGCCAGGCAGATGGGGAAAAAGTGGAGGCGTGGTGGGCAAGATCACAACATGGGAAGAAAAATGGCCTGTGGTCCCAGCAGAGTTGGGGTCTAAGTGGATATTGAAGAACTTGTGCCTATTAATAGAGCTGTGGCTAAGCATGGTGACTGATGCCTGTAATTCCAGGGCTTCAGGAGGCTGAGGCAAGAGGATTGCTTGAGCCCAGGCATTTGAGACCAGCCTGGGCAACAAAGTGAGATCTCGTCTTTACAAAAAATATAAAAAACAGCCAAGATCGATGTCGTGAGCCTATAGTCCCAGCTACTTGGGAAGCTGAGGTGGGAGGATTTCTTGAGCTAGAATCATTCTAGTACACTCTAGCCTGGGTGACAAAGTGAGACCTCATCTCTAAAAGAAAGAAAAAAAGAAAAAAAAAAATGAGCTGTACTCAAAGATGTCCTCCCCAGGCAACTTCCGCCTTGAGAGCATAACCTGAGTTCTACTTGGAACAGACATTGAGAATGTTCAGTAGAAACGGGGGACTCTACTGTTACTACCATCCCCGAAAGTCTCTCTAGGCGCTGACTGACAAGGGCAGCCACCACCACAAATGATGATCCTTTTTCTAAAGCCAAAATCAAAACTTTAGTAAAATTCTAACACATAAATTTCTGTTTCTAACGTCATGACAGGTGACATCTGATGGTTTCACCTGTAAGAGTAAATAAGGAATTAATCTGTCTCTGACCCTGGCCCTCCATTGCACTGTGAATAAAATACATTGACTGGAAACCTGAACTGAACAGGCATAGGGGAAAATCTCCCTGATTTTTCAAATCATGATCCTGACTTTATGTAGGCTTGCAGACAAAATGTATACTTTAGGTGTTCACAAAAACCTCAAGCCAAAAAGTTGATTTAAGATTTAAAGTGCATTTGGGTTGGTAATGCTCCCAGATATCCACAAAAGCAGACAGAAATCCTTTTTTTTTTTTTTTTTTTGTGCTCTGTCACCCAGGCTGGAGTGCAGTGGCTCCATCTAAACTCACTGCAACCTCTGCCTCCAGGGTACAAGCGATTCTCCTGCCTCAGCCTCCTGAGTAGCTGGGACTACAGGTGCCCACCACCACGCCTGGCTAATTTTTATATTTTCAGTAGAGATGGAGTTTCACCATGTTGGTCAGGCTGTTCTCAAACTCCTGACCTCAAGTGATCCACCCGACTCAGCCTCCCAAAGTGCTGAGATTACAGGTGTGAGCCACCACGTCTGGCCAGAAATCCTCCTTTTTGGAGGAACTCACTTTCTACTTTCTAACTAGGCACAAATAATCACCTATAATTTCAAAGAAATATGAGCAAATACTCAAAAGTCATGAACGAAAAGACTGGCGCAGCATGATGAGCAAGAATCAGCAAAAAAAAAAAAAAAAAACCTTCTAAAATTAGACACGAGAAGATGCCCTGAATTATCAAACACAGAAATGTTTAAATAAGCAGTACAAGACGTTGAAGACATAAACAAAGAACAAAAGACCATAAAATTGACCAAGCAGATTTGAAAAATGAATAAAAATTTACTATAAAAATCGGAATAAACAATGACTCCTTAAACCAATAATAACAATATCTTGGGAGTTAGGAAAAGCAAACTACAACTAAAATATGGATGGACACAATAACTAAGGTTCTGTATTGTTGAAGGGAAAAAAAGATAGTAAATCTTAGATTTTGATTAGTGAAGTGTGCTTGTTGAAATGTCTAGGGTTATCACTAAAAGTCCAAAACTAGAATGCATAACTTGCAAGCTAATCAAAAGGAAAAAATGGAAGGAAAAAAGTTCAAAAGAAGGCAATTAGAGAGTTAAGATACTGAAAGGGTGAGACAAATAGAAAACACAGATGTGTGGTAGAAATACCAAATATGGGGCGGGCGCAGTGGCTCACGCCTGTAATCCCAGCACTTTGGGAAGCCGATGTAGGCAGATCACCTGAGGTTCGGAGTTTGAGACCAGCCTGGCCAACATGGTGAAACCCTATCTCTACTAAAAATACCAAATATTAGCTGGATGTGGTGGCGGGTGCCTATAATCCCAGCTACTCAGGAGGCTGAGGCAGGAGAATCGCTTGAACCCAGGAGGTGGAGGTTGCAGTGAGTCGAGATCGTGCCATTGCACTCCAGCCTGGATGATAAGAACAAAACTTTGTCTCAAAAAACAAAACAAAAAACAAAAACCAAAAAAACCCAAATATGTTGTTAGTTAAATGTAAATATATTAAAAGACACTGTGGGTCTGGATGTAGTGGCTCATGCCTGTAATCCCAGCACTTTGGAAGGCTGAGGTGGGCAGATGACTTGAGGTCAGGAATTGAGGACCAGCCTGGCCAACATGAAGAAGCCCCATCTCTATCAAAAACACAAAAATTCGCTGTGTGTGGTGGTGCATGCCTGTAATCCCAGTTACTTGGGAGGCTGAGGGATGAGAATCACTTGAACCTGGGAGGCAGAGGTTGCAGTGAGACAAGATTGTGCCACTGCACTCCAGCCTGGGCAACACAGCGAGACTCTGTCTCAAAAAAAAAAAAAAAAAAAAAAAAAAAAAGCACACTGAGAAAGATGTTTTCAGCACATAGCTGCAGCAATCTTAGGTTCAGGATTAGTATTTTGGGGCAGATTTTGTATTAGAGAATAAGGCATGGAACAGATACCAAAATGGAAACTAATGATTATTCAAACTCAGTGTTTCAGGTCCTTTGTGAAAGGTCATTCATTGTCTTAGTGTATTCAGGTTGCCGTAACAAAATATCAGAAGCTGAGTGGCTTATAAACAACAGAAATTTATCTCTCATGGTTCTGGAGGCTGAGAAGTCCAAGATTAAGGCACTGGTAGATTCAATGTCTGTGAGAGCCTGCTTCCTGTCATCTATGGCACTTTCTCCCTGTGTCCTCATATAGTGAAAGGGGCTAGCCAGCCAGCTCTTTGGGTCTCTAGGGCCTCTCTCTCTCTCGAAATAGAAAAAAAGAAAAAGAAAAACCTCTGCCACCCTGGCTGGAGTACAGTGGTGTAATTTCAGCTTATTGCAGCCTCTACCTCCTGGACTCAAGCGATCCCCCAACTCAGCCTCCTGGGACCACAGGTGCATGCCACCATACCCAGGTGCTTTTTTTTTTTTTTTTTTTTTTTCATTTTTAGTAGAGAAAGGGTTTCCCCATATTGCCCAGGCTTGTCTGCAACTTCTGGGCTCAAGTGATCACCTGCCTCAACCTCCCAAAGTGCTGGAATTACAGGCATGAGCCACCACTCCCCGCCTCTGGGGTCTCATTCATGAGGACACTAACTCAATCATGAGGGTTCCACCCTCATGACCCAGTCACCCCCCAAAGGCCCCACCTTCTAAAGCCATCACACTGGGGATGAGGATTTTAACATATGAATTTGGGGGAAACATAAACATTCAGAACATGGCACTCATTTATTCCTCATAACAATCATTACGGCATTTATCATATTCCTCAACAGACATGTGCTGAGCATCTACTACACACTAGATATATTCTGTTATGTGTTCCAAATAACTTGGAAGTCACTCTTACGACAAAAACCCAGGGACTTTACAAAACCCTCTAACTGTTCACAAAGAGTGTTCCTAAATCAAAGAGCATCACAGGCAGGCAGAGGAAATTTTATTAGCAAGATAGTATTTCAGAGTGTACATTAGAGGAGAACAACCTCCCTTACGTTTTCAGCATCATTCAGGAGCCATGAGGGATAGCAGCACCTGGGGCAATGGAGACAGTAGGCAAAGATTCTGCACATCAATTATGAACTTTGGACAATTGAAGATGGTGAGATGGTGCTTTCTCAGCAATAAATATAAATGCTCTTCCCCATAATGGAAGTGACAATTACAACTCGGCTACATGATTCACAGGAGAAGCCCAACAGGTGACGTGGACCAAGAAGATAAAAGAAATGTCACCAAAGGACCAGAGAAAGGACATTTACTTAAGCCATGTCTAATTTACACTTTCCCCAATTTCTGAATGAGGAGATAGTAGAATTAATGCCAGAATCTCATTCCACGGTATTTGTATAACTTTCACTTTGTTTGGCCCAAGTGTTAAGCAAGCTGACTCTGGCACATTCTGTAGTTCCTTCTCTCATATGCCTATGAAGCCCCAGCTAGAGAACCCATGACAGCTGTTGTCCAAGGTGGTCCCCAAGGAGCCATGCCCCGAAAGATTCACACCCTTGTGTAGCCCCCTCCTATAGTGAGTCTAGGCTGGTCTGTGACGTGCTTAGTTAATACAATGTGGGGAAGAGACAGTTCTGGGCCTAAGCAGTAAGAGGCCCGGTAGCTTATACTTTTGTCTTTGGAGAGCCCTAAGCCACTGTGTAACAAAGTCTGGTGACCCTGCTTAGTGACCACCTAAAGAGACCATGTGGAGGGTTCATGTGAAGAGGGAGAGGCCTGAGATCGCACCAATGAGATAGGCCCAGCCACCCCAGCCTCCTGGCCATCCTCACCAAACATCAGATGTGCGGGTGAGCCCTCTTGGACTCCCCAGCCCAGTTATGCCTCTAGGTGACTGCAGCGTCGGCCAAGGTCCTGTGGTGCAGAAGAACTCCCCAGCTGAGCCCAGCCAACACAGAAAATCATGTCAGAAAATGAAACAGTGGTGGGTTTAATCCAGTAAGTTTAAGGGAGATTTGTTATGCGGCAAGAAATAATGGAAGCAGAACCCCCGGAGTTGGGTTAGAAATAGATCTGAACTGGGGTGAAGGGGTGCCAGCCAGTAGCTGCAGTCCTGCTCGTGTGTCACTCTTCCATCACTGTTCCTTTACAGAATGTCGCCCTCTGGGCAGGAAAATGACAGTGACTGGGTGTCTGGTGTATGCCAGCTACATCTCTATTTCATGAAAATTTAATGAGACCAATTAGATGTGTACTTTTAACTGAATACAGCTGTGTTTGCTTCTGAGGGCTCCACCTGCTTCTCAGGGTGCTTAATAATCGGTGAAGTCTCATCAGAAGAGGGTTGAAAGTATCATCTCCTATACCGAGTGAAAGTAAAACACTTCTTCAGAGAGGCCTTTGCAAAGATAATTAATTGTAAAATCCAGTATGCAAGGTGAATATTAAAGCTAAGGACTATGTTCTCAGAAAGGAAGAATATAATCCATTTATTTAATAAATGAGTGAATAAATCAATGAATTTAGTCTTTCTACATGACTAAAATTGTCAGTTTGCTGAAGGCACCGTCAGTCTGCACTGAGCACACATAGCTCCTCTCCTCTTCAGGTGAGCGATTCATTGACATTATTTAGCTGGTAGGAGGTGGAGCCAGAATCTCAATCCATGTCAGTCTGACTCCAAAACCTGTGTTCTTAATTCAGTGCTATGCTGCATCCTTCACAAGGTTTGTCTTTGAGTGAATGAACTGTTCATTAAACTTTCTTCATTTCCATGCCTGCAAACTTTTTCCTAGGTGGTTCACCCCAGACAGGGTCCCTCCATGCCATGGGACTCCTTTAATGTAGCTTTCTGTTCCCAGGCAGGAAGTGATTCCCTAAGACCTTCACTTCTTTTTTTTGCCATTTCAATTCTAGCTATAGAAGAATGGACCCAGGAACCTTGTTGCCACTCTGACCACATCCAGAGTTATCTTGTCCCATACCCTCTGAAGGGCTTGAGCCCAGGAGGTCAAGACCTGCCTGGGTAATATAGCAAGACCCCATTCTCCAGAAAAAGGGGAAAAAAAGACCAAAAAAAATCATATGATTAATGAAAAGGAAATGGAAGATAATATAGACAAAGAGATGAAGGCAAGAAAAGCTTCAAAGGAGAACTATGATCTATGAAAAAGTAAAAGACCCATAATAGCCAAAATAATGTTGAAAGAGAAGAACAAAGTTGGAGGACTTATGCTTTTTGATTTCAAAACTTACAACAAAGCTAAAATAACCAAGATAATGTGGCATTAGTATAAAGACAGATATAGAGATTGATGGATCAGAATTGAGATTCAAGAAATAAACCCTTACTGTTATCATTAATTGATCTCTGGTAAAAATGCAAGGCAATTCAATGGAGGAAAGACCAACTTTGCTAAAAAATGGTGCTTGGAAAATTGGATATTCACATGCAAGATGAATTAAAGCTCTTATCTCGTGCCATACAGAAAATTTTACTCAAAATGGATCACAAAATCATAGACCTAAATGTAAGAGCTATAACTATAAAACTCTGAGAAGAAAACATAGGAATAAGTCCTTATGGTTAGGGAAAGATTTCTTAGGTATGACACCAAAAGCATGAAGGCTTCAGGTATTTTATATACATATACATACACACACACACACACACACATATATATATATATTTTTTTTTGAGACAAAGTTTCGTCACCTAGGCTGGAGTGCAATGGTGCAATCTTAGCTCACCACAACCTCTGCCTCCCAGGTTCAAGCAATTCTCCTGCCTCAGCCTCCCGAGTAGCTGGGATTACAGGCGCCTGCCACCACACCTGGCTAATTTTTGTATTTTTAGTAGAGACGGTGTTTCACCATGTTGGCCAGGCTGGTCTCAAACTCCTGACCTCAGGTGATCCATGCACCTCAGCCTCCCAAAGTGCTGGGATTAGAGGCGTGAACCACCATACCCATCCTAGTTTTCTTTATAAAGCATATTACTGGTGGCTGATAAGACAGATTGTCATATTACATTAGGAAGACTTATTCTATTCCTGGCTTTTAAAAGTTTTTTTTGTTGTTTGTTTGTGTTTGTTTTTTAATCAGAAAAAATATAGCACAAAGAAGTTGATAAATTGAACTTCATTGAAATTGAAAATGTTTGTGCTTTCTATACTATTAAGAAAGTAGAAAGATAAGTCACAGACGGAAATTATTTTTAAAATCACATATCCCATAAAGGACTTGTATTCAGAATATATGAAGAACTCTTACAACTCAATAATAGAAATACAAATAACCCAATTTTAAAATGAGCAAAAGATTAAAATAGATATTTCACCAAAGAAGCTATGAAATGACCAATAAACATGTGAAAATATACTCAAGAATATTGGTTATTAGAGAAAGGCAAATTGAAACCACAAAGAAATACCTCTTACAATACACAACAATGGCTACAAATCAAAAAGACATAAGAATCAGTAATAATGTGGAGAAACTGAGCCCTTATGCACTGCTAGCAGGAGTGTAAAATGGTGCAGCCATTTAAGAAAACAATTGCTCAGTTACTTAAACATAAATTCATCATAAGTCAGCAATTCCACTTCTACATATCCACCCAAGAGAAATGAAAAGCTATGCCCACACACAAAAACTGTACACAACTGTTCATAGCAGCATTATTCATAATAGCCCAAAACTCGACCCACATAGCCATCAATTGGTTCATGGATCAATAAAATGTGGAATACACCTGGAATACTAATATACAATGAAATTCTACTCAGTAGTTTAAAAGAATGAAGGATACATGCTACAGCACAGATGAACCTTGAAAACATTATTCCAAGTGAAAGAAGTATACTCAAAGACCACATATTGTATAGTTCCGCTTATATTAAACGTCCAGGAAAGGAAAATCCATAGAGAAAGTAGATTTGTGGTTGCCTGTGACTGACAGTAGAATAGAGAGTGGCTGCAAATGGACATTAGGTTTCTTTTTGGAGCATAGAAATGTCCTGGAATTAGATTTTGATGATAGCTGCACAAGTGTAAATATACTAAAAGTTATTCAATTGTTCACTTAAATGATTAGACTTTATGATACATAAGCTATCTCTCAATAATGCTATTTTTAAAAATTATCAACTGGACATTTCTGCATATTCCAGAAATTAACTGTATGATATCTGAAATTGACAACTCATTGGATGTTTTACAACAGATTGAATCAGCAAAAGACAGTGATAGTGAATTCAAAATTAGGTCAACAGAAAATATATAAACCGAAGCACAGAAACAAACAAAATAAAGAGCATTAAGAAAAAAACAGGGTGTAAGAGACACATGAAACTCAGTGAAATAGCCTAACATATGTTACAGACACAAGACTGGGACAGAAGCAATCTGGTAACACACATTTGCCAAGAAGTTTTTGAAAGTAATGAAAGGAGGATTAAAAACACACATACCTACCCACACACCTACCCACACATCATAAAATTGCTGGAAATCGATGACAAGAAAACTAATCTTACAAATGCCCAGAAAAAAAAAAATTAACCATAAAGAAATAAAAATAAGATTAATGGTTGACTTTTCAGTTGAAATTGTAAAACAGAAAAGACAATGGGTTGATATCTTTATTGCTGTCCAAGACTTTGACCAACAGTTTAATTATCCTTCCATTGTAAAGGCGAAATAAAGACATTTTCAGACAAAGACTGAAGAATTTTTTTTGCCAGCAGATACTTGCGTTACAAGTAATACCAAAGACAATTATCCTGGCAAAAGCCAGTGGGGAGCATGGAACTTCAGGAGGGAATGTGGAGAACTAAAAAGGGTAAATATATGGGTGCATATAAAACAATATTGAAGGTTTAAAACTACAATAATAATAATGTCCTGTATATGATATATTTTAGAGAGATGTATGTATGTATCTGTGTGTAGATATGTATATATAGAGCATTGAAATAGTGATGAATTTGGGGTTGGAATTATTTTCATTTTCTCCTCTATAATTGTCTGTATTTCCTCAGTTTTCCCTGTCCTCTTTAGAGTAAGAGTCTGATGGCTGAATGCCTGGAGGCTGACATCCCAGAGCACCACTTCAACAGCTTGAAGAAGGAAGTATGGTGGACGCAGAGGAAGGGCCGGGACACCTCCTGCCTGGCCCACTGAGCTCTCCCATGAACAGGCTGTTCCTGCTGCTTCCTCACCAGGCCATTTCCTTTCTGCGAAATGCTGATTTTCTGTATAAGATCCCCTGTGTTTGTTTGGGGGTAGTGGAGAATAAGAATGAGAAGGGGAAACACACACACACGTCTTTGTGCAGTTACTTCATTTGCTAAGAGGCCCCAAATCCCCTATTCAAGGGAGAAGGGAGGTCTTGCATGAACGACACACACATAAACATGGGAATGACTGATTGTGACCAAACAGGACCCAGCTGGCCGGCAGCCTCCTGGAGGTCAGAGGACTTTGGTTTTTGCTCCCAGCAGGGAGATACAGTGGGCATTGTCTTGTTGTCATAGTCAGGAGGCCAGGTCCTAGCCCTTGCCACTGATGTTGAACTAACTCGCTTTACTCACTAACTGCTTTATGCTTAGTGCCCCTACAATAAAATGGAAGCTGCTAAGAGAGGCTGACATGGCCTTGGGCATGAAGAGGATGAGGAAGAGGAGAGCGCACTGCTGCAGGGACTGTTGCCATAGACAGATCTGGCAGGGCAAGAAGTAAGGGGAGAGGAGGTGGGGAGGAACCAGAAATGCTGATGCCACTCTGAGGCTGGTCCAGGGGAAGCCCCCAGAAGAGCCTGCCCTCCAGAGAAGACAAGTGTGAATGTGGAGGGAAAGAAACTAAGAAGAGCAGTGCAACTGGAGATAGCAATGGAGGGGAATTTGAAATAAAATCAGTGTGAAGTTTCTGCTACAGAAGGAGCAAGGCTCCCAGGAGTATGTAGAGGAGAGGAATAGAGTTGGAAGGGAAGGGAAAAGGGGAGAGCAGTACAAGGCTTGAGAGCTCAGGGCTGGACAACGGAGCAAGGAAGGGATGCAAAGGAGCCTTGAGGATTAGAACTAGACAGAACCTGCTGGGTGGGCCTTGACCAACAGAGGACAGTGAGTTTCAAGGAGGCTCAACACAGGGACTCTTGCAAGTCCCCTGTCTTGGGGCTGGGAAAGAAGTCAGGGAGAAATTTCAGGTTGTGTCAGGGTGAATGAGACCCTGCTTCAGTTCCAGGGACCTGGGGATTTTCTGATCAACAGGGGATTAAGCCGTGAAGTGTGGCACACTTGGTGTGAGTGTTTAAATCATGTGAGATGATTCAGTGGTACAGGGTAGATCACAACTACAAACTAGAAAAAAATCACAAAGTTGAACATGTTCCTCTCCCTGCAGAAGAGACACGAGGAAGGGGAGGACTAAAGGGAGGTGCTGGGAGGAGACTTTGTGCCTTGGGGGAAAGTGAGAGGCAGGGAGGTGATCCACTAGTGACCTTTGGAGTCAAATATTTAGAGACTAGGCATGAGAACACGGGTGAGTGCTGCAGATACATCTGGGCCAACAGGCCAGGAATTGGAATTGGGTACATACATGGGAAGTGGTCATCTTTAGTGCTAGAAAGAATGAAATGATCAGTAGAAGGTGCAAGACACTGCCTATTAGTTTGGGAAGTTTAGCGACGACGTAGGGCAAAGGAGAAAACCCCACTACATATTGCCAGCAAAATACTAGAAAGGGGATGATCTACGGGAGAGAAGCCTTGTCAGGGCGTGGTGGGATACAGTTTGATAAACACAGAGAGAGGGAAAACTAAGGCAGTGAGAATGGGGGAATTGTAGTTTAGAAAGACTTAAGAAGCAAAGTGAAAGAAATTCAAGCAAAAGAACAGAATCCGGCCTTGACTATTTCCAGGCACAGGGAGGTGGCAGCATTAGGAGATGAGGAAGGCGGATTAACGGGGAGCCCAGAGAAACTGCAGGTGATGGGCTTGTTTCTTAAGAGAGTAGGAGAAAAGAAGAGGGCTGCTAGCCATGCAGCGGCTAGGGAAGAGTCACAGGTAAGGGCAGACACACAGCAGTGCTGTGTGGTTGTAAACAAGGGAGGCTGGGCTGACTGGCTGAGCAGAGCAGGAGACTGAAGGAGCTCAGAGTACACTGCCTCAGAGCCCTTTTATCTCCCTCTCCTGCCCCACCCTCTTCCTGTCCCCCTGCAGGCACACAAAGCTTGTCTGTTACTGAGGCATCCCTTATGGTCTGCCTACATTGCACTTTGCCCTGCTAAAGGACTCTCCAGGGTCACAGGCCGGGGAGAGTCGCTGTCTGAGACACAGCTAGTCTCCACTTCTGCACTTGCCCAGCTCCCTTACTGGCCTGTGCACAGACCAACCCCAGCCAAGAGCCAACTCCCCAGCTAGTGGTGTTTGGAAGAGAAATTTCATCTATGTCAGGCCTCTGAGTCCAAGCTAAGCCATCATATCCCCTGTTTACATCCAGGTGGCCTGAAGCAACTGAAGATCCACAAAAGAAGTGAAAATAGCCTTAACTGATGACATTCCACCATTGTGATTTGTTTCTGCCCCACCCTAACTGATCAATGTACTTTGTAATCTCCCCCACCCTTAAGAAGGTTCTTTGTAACTCTCCCCACCCTTGAGAATGTACTTTGTGAGATCCACCCCCTGCCCGTAAAACATTTCTCCTAACTCCACCGCCTATCCCAAAACCTGTAAGAACTAATGATAATCCCACCACCCTTTGCTGACTCTCTTTTCATACCCAGCCCACCTGCACCCAGGTGAAATAAACAGCCTTGTTGCTCACACAAAGCCTGTTGGTGGACTCTCTTTACACGGACGCCTGAGTGGCAAGGACTGAGGCTGTTCATTTTCCTTGTGGTAACTCTGGAGGGGAAAAAGTGGACTTTGGCTAGGAGAGAATGGTGGGCAGTAAGGTTCTGGAGTTACAGTGAGATCTGATTGTGTTAGTCCATTTTGTATTGCTACAAAGGAATCTGAGGCTGGGTAATTTATGAAGAAAAGAGGTTTGTTTGGCTCATGCTTCTGAAGGCTGTACAAGCATGGCACCAGCATCTGCTTCTGGTGAGGTCTTAGGAAGCTTCCAAGCATGGTGGAAGGTGAAGCAGGAGCTGGCATGTCACATGGCAAGAGGGAGCAAGAGAGAGAGGAGGAGGTGCCGGGCTCTTTAAACAACCAGCTCCTGTATGAACTAAGCATGAGAATCACTCATTACTGAGGGTACCAAACCAGTCATGAGGGATCCACCCCCATGACCAAACACCTCCCACTAGGCCTACCTCCAACACTGGAGGTCACATTTCTTTTTGTTTGTTTTTTGTTTTTGAGACGTAGTCTTGCTCTGTCAACCCACTCTGGAGTGCAGTGGCATGATCTTGGCTCACTATATCCATTGCCTCCTGGGTTCAAGCGAGTCTCCTGCCTCAGTTTCCTGAGTAGCTGGGATTATGGGATTACAGGCATGCGCCACCACGTCCGGCTAAATTTTGTTTGTTTTTTTTTTTTTTTTTTTTTTTTTTAGAGATTTGAAGTGATTTTATCTTTATTTCCTTCACTTTAAGCCAATCATGAAATTTCACAGTGATTTCTGGGGTGGGGGAAGAAGGAAGACAGTGTTAAGAATCATCGGGCCTGTGGCCCAGTTGGCCCGTGGAGGTGCAGGCAGGGTGGGCCCTCACTGGGGCAGCTGGAGGGGCACGGACTGCCCCGCCAGCAGACTGGTGATGTTCCAAGAGTGAGAGAGCTGGTACGTGATGTCCTCCGCAGCTTCCAGCTCGCACAGCTCCATCAGGCTGTCCCCTGCAGTGGCCAGTGAGTGCTGGCCCTCTCTGCTTCCTGCTGAGCCATCTGGCTTCCACTGCTTCTGTGAACTCCTTCCTGAAGGTCAGATTGTCAAGGACACATCATCCAGGATGAACCCAAAGGTGGCTGCTCGCTTTGTAAGGTTGTCGCTCACCTGCCTGGAGACCAGCTCTCTCTGGGTGATTAGTTCTCCAGCATCAAAGCGAGCCACCACTGACTTGAGGCTCTCGGCAGTGATGGATGGCAGCACACGCTCATCACAGTCTTCTCCGATGCTGGTGAAGATGCGAGGAAGCTGGCTAGTGACAGGCCCAAAGAGGATGCACAGTGTGATGTTGACATTCTGTAAATCTTTGCTACCAGTGATGACTGGCACATTATGTGGTTGAGAATGATGGTCAAAGATAATCGGTTTCTGTACCCATGGTATGAGAAAGTGAGTTCTTTCCCCTACCACAATGTCCTGTACTCCACAGAATTGGTCAAAGATGACAGCTCTGTGCCCAGCATCCATGTTATATAAGGCAGAGTTCACCATGCCTCCTGCAACAGCTAAGGCCAGCCAAAACTTGCTGATGGATTCAAACACTTGGCAGCTATGTTTTCTTCTGCTGAACCCTCTCACACTTGCTTCCACTCTGACCTCCACATCTAATTTTTGTATTTTTAGTAGAGACAGGGTTTCACCATGTTGGCCAGGCTGGTCTCAAACTCCTGACCTCAGGTGATCTGCCCGCCTTGGCCTCCCAAAGTGCTGAGATTGCAGTTGTGAGCCACTGTGCCCAGCCTGGAGGTCATATTTCAACATGAGATTTGGAAGGGACAAACCATCCAAACCGTATCACTGATTTTGGCAAGAGACCCATCAAATAACTGTTTTTTAGGGCAGCGATGATCAGGGAATGCTTTTGATAGAAAATGGTATTACTTCCTTCCTCTATCAGAAGAAGACAGGTGTGTCACACGAGCTGTCAACATTGGTGAAGCAATTACACAAGGGGACAAATGGTGTTACATATGAGTGTTCACAGCCTCCCACCTCTCCTTGTGCAGGAGACTCTCACAGATGTTAATCCAGCCTGACCTTGCAGGAGGAGGCCACTGTGGAGGCCAAGCCCACCCCAAACCTGTTCTTAGAGGAGCTCCTGGTGCCCAAACAAAGGGTCCATAGACCTTCTGGGGCCTGTGAAGAATGGTGTAATTGCTCTGTCCCAGGGACAAGTAATTCCCTGACCCATTTAGATCCTCTTCTCGTGATGTCAGACACACAGACGGAGCTAAGTTCTAAGGTCTGCTGGCTGGACTGCTGTCTAGGGGGCTGCCATATTCAAAGGCACCAAAACATTATTGGAACGAATCAGAAATCAGGTGAATTTTAAATTGCCTCTTTTCCTACCAAAGCAGTCATCACCCTGAGGTGGAGACTTAAAACACTCCTTGACAACACAGACTAGTATCTGCACGGTGCTCAGGGACACTCACATGCCTGTCACACAGGGCCACTCCAGCCAACCCAACCCTAAGGACAGCACATTGAAGTTGGCAGACAGAGCCAGAAATGGAATAATATGTGGTGTAGGGCTGCTTGAAAGAAAGAAATGTACTGTTTTATTATGTAAACACTTAAACATGCCTTCCAAGAAGTTGTGTGGTTTGGAAAATTACACAGAATAAATTACTTCTTTTGACCATAAAGAACATAGTACATATTTAAAAGAACATCACTTGCCAACAAGCACATGAAAAAATAACATCACTAATCATAAGGCAAATGCAAATGGAAACCATAATGAAACATCACTTTATACTCCTTAGGATGGCTGCTACCACATAAACAGAAAATAACAAGTGTTGGCAAGGCTGTAGACAAATTGGAACCCTGGACTCAGGTGTTAGGCATGTAAAAATGGTGTAGCCATTATAGATAACAATATGGCAATTTTTCAGAAAACTGAAATAGAATTATCATATAATTCAGCAACCATTTCTGGGTGTATATCCAAAAAGAACTGAAATCGGGGTCCTGAAGAGTTATTTGTACACTGATGTTCACAGCAGCACTATTCACAATAGACAAAACGTAGACGCAACCCAAATTTCATCAACTGATGAATGGATAAACAAAACATGGGACATACTACAATGGAATACAGTCAGCCTTGAAAAAAAAAGAAAATTCTAACACATGCTACAATACAGATGAACCTTGAGGACATTATGCTAATTGAAATAAACCAGTCACAGAAAGACAAATACGAGGTATAGTAGTCAAACTCACGGAAGCAGAAAGTAGAATGGTGGTTGCCAGGGTCTGTGGGGAGAGGGGAATGGGAGTTGTTTAATGGGTAGAGTTTCCATTTTAAAAAATGAAAAACCTCTGGAGATTGGCTGCACAACGAAGAAAATATACTTAACATTATTGAGCTACACACTTAGAAATGCTTAAGATGGTAAAATTTGTTATATGAATTTTACCAGAATTAATTTTTCAATTCTGCTCCTTCTGTGTATTTTACCACAAATTAAAAAAAGAACATCACCAAATAAATGTCAACAAATATTTAAAGAATATTTAAATTGAATTTAAATTGAAAGGGAAGCCAAAATAGCAGATTGCTCTGGGTCCTGCCCTGTGCATGGCAGCCACAGTGCACTCAGAGAGAAGGCAGGACAGGGAAGCTGCGAAGCAGGAAGGGCTGAGGAAGCAGAAGCTGTGAGGTGGAGAAGCAGCAGAAAGAAAGGAAGCAAAGGAAAGTAACATCAGTAGTTGATACGGTTTGGCTGTGTCCCCACCCAAATCTCATCTTGAATTGTAGCTTGCATAATGCTACATATGTGGGAGGGACCTGGTGGGAGGTAACTGAATCATGGGGGTGGTTTCCCCACACTGTTCTCGTGGTAGTGAATAAGTCTCATGAGATCTGATGGCTTTTTAAGGGGAAACCCCTTTCACTTGGTTCTCATTCTCTCTCTTCCCTGCCACCACGTAAGACATGTCTTTTGCCTTCCACCATGATTGTGAGGCCTCCCCAGCCACATGGAACTGTGAGTCCATTGAACCACTTTTTCTTTGTAATTTACCCAGTATGTCTTTATCAGTAATGTGAACATGGACTAATACAGTAGTTAAAAGCACTACAATAAGAAATAAAAAGATAACCATGTCAATTAAACTGCATTTGATCCCAACCTGAGTTGTGAACCACATTTTAACCTCTAGGAGGTCAGGGTCCTGGCAGTTGAGACTTTTGCCTTCCTTCTCTCCCATGCCTGCTTCAGAAGTGGCCCTATTTAAGGTCACCTGGAGTCTGCGCTTACAATCTAAGAGAGTGATCCTCCAGCTTTCATGTACATACAGATCACCTAGGAGCTCATGAAAATGCAAATTCCCATTCAGTAGGTCTGTGGTGGGCCTGAGCTTCAGCATCTCAGGAGCTCCCAGGTGAGCTGATGCTGTGGGTCTGCAGTCCACATTTGCAATAGTAGCAGGACCTAAGAAATCCAACTAACCAGACAGAAAATTGAAAGTATGCAAACAGACTGGCATGGAGAAGATGATCCTGTCAATAAAAACACCTTTATGGTGCTAGGAAATAAAAGAAATGATCAAACAGATATGTGAAATGACTCACATTATAAATTGTTGTTTAAAGCCAAGATACAGGCTAGGCACAGTGGCTCACACCTGTAATCCCAGCACTTAGGGAAGCTGAAACAGGAGGGTCATTTGAAGCCAGGAGTTTGAGACAAGCCTGGGCAACATAGTGACATGCCATCTCTACAAAAAAACAAAATATTAGCCAAGTGTGGTGACATGTGCCTGTAGTCATGGGAGGCTACTTGGGAGGCTGAGGCAAGAAGAACACTTGAGCCCAGGAGGTCAAGGCTGCAGTGAGCCATGATTGTCCCACTGCACTCCAGCCTGGGCAAGAGAATGAGACCTTGTCTCAATCAATCGAT
The DNA here is from genome assembly GCF_047675955.1 of Chlorocebus sabaeus. Classification (NCBI taxonomy): domain Eukaryota; kingdom Metazoa; phylum Chordata; class Mammalia; order Primates; family Cercopithecidae; genus Chlorocebus; species Chlorocebus sabaeus. The sequence continues at coordinate 39,459,370 of NC_132925.1, read as the reverse complement.
AATAAATAAATAAATTTTCATATGTAATGGCCAGGGATGGTGGCTCACACCTGTAATCCCAATGCTTTGGGGGCTGAGGCAGGAGGATCACTTGAGGCCAGGAATTTCAGATGAACCTGAGCAACAAAGTAAGACTCTGTCTGTACCAAAAATAAATTTTAAAAGTGTCTGGGCATGGTGGCACATACCCGTAGTCCCAGCTATTTGTGAGGCTGGGGCAGGAGGATTGCTTGAGCCCAGGAGTTCGAGGCTGCAGTGAGCCATGATCATACCACTGCTCTCCAGCCTAGGTGACACGGCAAGACCCTGTCTCTTAAAATAATAATAATAATAATTTTTTAAAAAGTCAATATACATTTGAGGGTGAGATAGTTCCTTCCCCGGAAAAGGATGTGGGGAGGACACATAGAGACATTTAGTCTTCAAATGAGTAAAAGTAAAACCTTTGGAACCAGGTCACTGAGATTATGGGAAGAGAAGAGTGGGCAATTTGAAGCTGAAGCAACAGAGTCTAAGTAAAAGGGGGTAAATGGTTAAAAAAACAAAAACCATAATCTTTGAGATAGAAACTCTTGGAGATAGCAGGATTATATATATATTTAATTATGTGTGTATACACACATATATGTACACACACACACGCATAATATATAATCATCCCACTGTCTCCAAGATATACATACACACGCACCCCCCCCCCCAACACACACACACACATATTAATAGCAGAATTGGCCAGAGGATAAAGAGAAAAAAGCAGGTAAGGGAATGTAATACAAGAATACTGAATTTCTAAGACGCAGGCAAGTGATGCCTATAAAACCATTGATGTTGTTCAGTGAAGTGAGATGTTTGGTGAGTTTAACTCACATTTGCACAAGTTTTGCTGTTTACAAAATCATTTCAAAATTACAACTTCCTGTCGAGGTGCCTGTGAGGAAGGCACAGCAGGATTTATCCCAAGTTGAACAAGTGAGTCGGGGGCAGAGCTGTTCTTATTATCCCTTTTGCAAATGAGGAAACAGGGGCTCTGGGTGTGTTCCAGTTCATGAAGTCAATTAATGACAGAACTTCTTTTTTTTCTTTTGAGGCAGTCTCACTCTGTCCCCTAGGTTGGAGTGCTGTGGCATGATCTCTGCTCACTGCAAACTCCACCTTCCGGGTTCAAATGATTCTCATGCCTCAGCCTCCAGAGTAGCTGAAATTACAGGTTGTGCGCCACCATGCCTGGATGATTTTTGTATTTTTAGTAGAGACGGGGTTTCAACATGTTGGCCAGGTTGGTCTCAAACTCCTGACCTCAAGTGATCCACCTGCCTTGGCCTCCCAAGTTGCTGGGATTACAGGCGTGAGCCACCACGCCTGGCCAGAACATCTTTTCCTTTCCTTTATTCTGATTCTTCCTGTCAAGTAAATAGATACATGACGCAAGTTGTTTTTTCACAGAATTCATGGGGACAAAATGAGGCTATATGTTTTAAATTCTTTATGAAACAAATCAAGTATTGTAAACAAAAGTCTCTTCATTGGCCCTGGCACGCGCAGGCCTCCACAGGAAACTCAGATAGCAGAAGTCACAGTTTGTGAATTCAAGAAAGTGAAATCAGCTGCTATTTTCAGGGGGCCATAAATGAAAATTGACCTTTATGCTTCCTGGGACTTGGTCATCAGATCCAAGAGGTCAGAAGGTTCCTAGACACACATCAGGGTTGAGAGCTGGTTATCAGCCCAGGTCATAAGTAACACACAGTACCCTCCTCCGATATTTAACAGGACACAGCGGCCTCCGAGTTAACTGCCTATGTCTTATCAACGCATGTGTAGTGCCAATATTGCCTGTGGTTTTATAGTCTGACCCTTTGGAACTTACACAGATCCAGGAAAATTAGGATTTAGGATTTGGGTATGCCTCTTTATGTCAATTTCCAGTTGGGTATTCAGTTTGTCATATCGATGTTTCATAGAGGTTCAGGAGGTGTTGCAGGGAACTTTTCCCAGCCCCCTTCAAGTTGTGCCACCTAAAAGGCCCCTGTATGCAAGAGGGGTCCCCTACACATTCCTCCCGTCCTGCCCAGGTTGTGCCCAGGACACCAATATCTGAAGTGTGAGGACAAGAGTCTGATGGCTCAGCGAACAGAACGTGGCAACCACACTAAGAATTTGAATTAATGTTGTCCGCATTCCCTGAATTTATTGTTCTTTTTAATGGAAAAATCATGAGTCTGCATTCCAAGGGTCCTAGTGGCCATTGGGTCCCCTCTGCTTCCATCACCCTTGAGATGAGTTATATAATTAGCTATGGAAAGATGATAAGGAAATTGATAAATGCTGAAAAGCATTTAATAAAACTCAACATTCATGATTAAAATTCTTGGTTAATCAAGAGGAATGGAAGAGAGCTTCACTAAGCTGATATAGAACAGTTACTAAACACTTTCACTATGTATCTTACTGGAGAAGCATTAGAATCGATCTCATTAAAATAAAAAACAAAATTTTATTGCTGGCACTATGATGGAGAAGGTGGTTAGAGAAAATTCTCCTGGTATACAGCACCTAAAAATACTGGATAAATTTGTAAGAATGTCATCTTTCATGCAGGATTGAGCTGGTAGGAAAGTAAGGGAAGTCTCAAGAGGCCAAAATTTATAAGATTATGCTAAGCCAGAGGCATGAGAAAGGGGAGGCATGAGAAAGGGGAGGCATGAGAAAGGGGAGGCATGAGAAAGGGGAGGCATGAGAAAGGGGAGGCATGATTCTCCTGGGGTTTTCTGGACTCCTGTAGGCCTGGAGCCTGGATTTTAATGGTAGAATAGGAGACAAAGCCTGGGGACCAACCAGATCATAGACTATAAACTCAAGATACCCTAAGGGTGACATTGTCAGTAGGAACCACAGAGGGAGACAGGTGTATCCCAGGCCTTCTCAGCCTTGGCTCTGGGTAGAACAAAAAGAAAAGACTCCTTTGAGATTCTTAACAACAGGCCTGCGATCAAGTAAGTTTGGGTCAGAATTCACACTATTTGTGTGGCCAGTAGACCAAGCTTATGGTGGTCCCAGTCAGTTCTGTCCTCAGGTTCCCGGCAAAAGCAAAAATAAATCCTCTAGAGGAAAACAGTTTCGATCTCAATGAATCCCAAAGAGAAGGTTCCAAGAAAAATAAGCTCATAGTACAAAATAAAAATGGAAATCAGGAACATGACAAGAATGCCTAGGACATCTAAGTGTTTGTAAACAGTATCCCCTAGAATTGTGCAGTATACTTCCCACACAACTGTATGTATCAGCTCTGACACTATCTTCTCTCATGGCTACTACTCAGCCAAAAAAAACCAATAAGACACAAAAAATTAAGGTTTGTAAAGATTGGAAAGGAAGAAGCAAAACTCTTACTATATAAAGATGATATGTTTGTCTATCTAGAAATTCCAAAGGAATCAACTGATAAGCTTTTATAACTATTAAGAGAATTCCATAGGTAACCAGGCAAAATGTCAAAACACAAAATAGATTTTCTATTTATTGGGGGAAAATATCAAGTAGAAAATGTAAACATTATAGTGGAAATAGGCTCAGGAATAGGAAATAAATACAAAAGGACAGAAAAATGGACATGTGTAAGCAGGAATTTAGTACATGATAGAGGTGACATTTCAGACAAATAGGAAAAAGATGGATTTTTCAATAAATAGTATTGAAATAATGTATTGCAATAAGTGCCAGATGAATAAAGACTAACTTTTTAAATAAAAGTATTACAGGAAGGTGCATCAAAGTAGCTTCATAATCTTGGAAGCTGCGAAATCTTTTAAAAATCAGCCTCAGAGAGTAAAATCCATAAAGAGGGAAATTGACAGGTTCAACTACATCAAAATAACAACAAAAATATCAGTAAAAATTTCTGTTGGCTAAAAAGTATGATTTAAACAAAGTTAAAACACAAGTGACAGGCTTAGGGAGAATATTACACGCATATCAAATAATTTGCATTGAGAATAAATAACAAACTCCTACAAAGAAGGAAAAAAGTCCAACATAAAATAAGCTAAGGATATGAATAGGTAATTTAAGAAGAGAAATACAATGGCCAAGAGAGGTCCTATAAAAAGAATGCTCAACTTCATTAACAATCAAGGAAATTAAAATATTGAAATAATGGGTTGTCATTTGCACTAATTCAAATGGAAAAAATAATAAAATACTGAATAAACAGCAAGCATTGCCTGGAGTGTGGAGGAACCGTAGCCATCCTTCTCTGCTGGAGGGAGTATAATGGGTTCAGGCACTGTGAAGGGCTGTTTGGCATTCAAAAATTGAACCACATATATCCTGTGATGTGGCAATTCAACTTCTCAGTAGTTCCTCTCGTGAAATACTTGCACATGTCTACAAGCAGACAAACCCAGTGGGGTTCATTGGTAAGACTGAAAAATTGGAAAAAGTTTAAATATCAAAAAGAAAATGGTTAAATAAAAGAAGTGTACACAGTGAAATATGACATAGCTGTTAAAATTAATGACGTAGAGCTCTGTGCTATTGAGTGGAAAAACAGAATTAGAATAACGTGACAACAGATATGTTTCATAGTACATCTATGCATAGATGAGCACACACACAGACACAATGATCTGGCAGTAAATCTATCACACCAAGTACTTTTGAGGTAACTGGAGATTAGGACTGACAGAAAGGCCAAAGGTGAATTTAGGTTTATCTATACTGCTTTTTCATTTTGAAGGAGCATGAAATCATATATTACTTTATAATTTAAAAAGTTATTACCTAAAAAACATAGTCTAGTCAGTTTTGTGGTTGTCTTGGGTTTATTCCATAATAATTTTGGAACAAGTTGACAGCTTTTAGATCAGAAGTTGGCAAACTTTTTCTGTTAAAAGCCAGACAGTTAATATTTTAGGCTTTGTGGGCCATACTGCCTCATTTGCAACTGGTCAATTTTGCTGTTGTAGGGCAAAAACAGCTGTACACAATACAAAACGAATGGGCACGGCTGTGTTCCAATAAAGCTTCATTTATAAAAACACCTGGTGGGCCAGAGTTAGCCTGTGAGCCATAGTTTGTCAACCCCAGGTTTAGACTTTTATGATATAACTAAAATATTTTTAAAGCATATTTGTGTACCGAAAAATACTTTTTCCCATTAACCAACTGATTAAAGAAGCCTCTGAGGCCTCCCTTAGCATCCTTTCAACTCCGGCCAGATCATTAGAGGCCATGTGGCAGAGGAACAGTGCCTGCTATAGCTGATTCATTGAGTCAAGACTCAGTAGCCTCAGAGGTGTCTGCTGACCTGTCCTAGATATGGAGTGGCCTTAAAGCCGGGCCTCTGGCCATAGCCTCAGCCAAGCCGGGCTGTAATGTGGAGAGAAGAAGGGCTTGGTGGCACTGAGCACATGCAGGCAAGACTCAGTTCTGTGGGACAAGGTGCCCTCTCAATAGTAGAGGTAGAAAACTCACTGGTCTGAAGCCAACTCAGTCGCAGGACTGTGCAGGGCTGTGGCAGGTGCACTGAGGGACCCCTCCTTGAGGTGGTGAGTCCTGGTGACTGTCATGCTGCTGTCCTTGGCCTCAGGGGGCTGCCAGCACTAACCCAGCAGGCCAAAAGGAATCAGGACTGAGTTGCTCCCAGTTCCCATAGCCCCCAGCTCCCACAGTCCTGGGGGGTGGAATTTCCTAGGTCCAGGGACTCCAGCCCTGTAACAGGGAGGTGGCTGTATGTGTGACTTGTGGTAACTCATGCTGAGTTGAGGCGTCCCCGTGGTGATTTTTCTAGGAGGCTAGTGCAGGACCAGAGAGAATCAGTAATGAGGCGCAACATTAAGTGACTGTTTTCATACTTTTTTTTTTCCCCAACCTAGAAATAAGGAGACAGCAGCAAGGCCAACATGATTCAGCACCCACTATGATGCTGACCTCAAACAGAAGGTATACTTGTGTTCACACACATCTTTTGGATGAAGCTGAAGGGCGGTCAGCCCCTAGCAAAAGAGAAAGAAAGAAAAACCTTACCTGCTTAGCGGTAAGTTCTTCGCTCTGACTTCTCCCCTGGCGTCCACTTGAACAATCAGGTGCAAAGGATTGATCAAGGAGTAGCTTTACCAAGGAGGCGCTGCCTTGTTCAGGATGGGAGTATTAGCTTATTCTCTTGCTTTTCTTGTGAACACCTGGCTTGCAGGCAGAGGCCAAGATTCCCACTGAAGTAAAGGCAGTGCTTCCTCTTCCTGTCCTAGTCATAGGTTATGATTTCCCCGGATATGAGACAATCTTGTCTCTCACCTACATTTCAGTCCAAGTCAGATGTAGGCTCTAAGCGGCCCCATTGCCACTCCCAAGTCCCAAGTCCAGCGCTTGAACTAGCAAATGAAGAGATTACCGTATTTACTCTCATTATGTTCCCCCACTTTTTTCTTTCAGGTGTCTTCACTGTAAAAACACAGGAGAAGGGGAAGAGAGTGGCAAATATCTGCTTTATCTAAGTAATTCTGAACGTATTTCATCAGTCTGAGGGTCTCTGTCCTTTACCTCTAGGGGCAACGTTAATTTGAACCTAGATCTCCTAATACTTCCTCCTTTGTTGAAACCACCTCTCTGGATAGTGTTACTTGATGTGAAAGTGAGCAAAGTATTGATTTATGACAGTGCCAATCACCAGCGTGGTTATCTAAGAGGGAGGCAGGCACACAGGGAGAGGGAAAGGGTGTGAAATGAGGCGGCTGAGCACAGTTCTTGAGAGTGTGACCCCACCACTCTGATCTCAGAACAGAAGTCTGACCAGGAGTGGGGAGGATGGACCAGCTGAGGGCTCTTTGCTCTCCTGGGTCCTGTCAGCAGGGAGCGGTCCTCACTCTTCAGTCTCAACCTTCTTGTTCCCCAGCAGCAGCTGCTCCCAGGTGAACAGAATCAGCAAAAGCCGAACGTGGTGGGTATCAGGAGATTTTCCTTCTACTCACTTTGTTTACAAAGATGCTTTATGGCAGGTGTGGGGAGTGGAAGTAACTGCTCCTACCTAACAGGAAAACTAAGTACAAGGCAACAGTAAAGCGGGGGCATGGGCCCCAACAAGAGAGGGAGAGGGAGACCACAACTGAGCAGACAGGTGGAAAAGAGAACTGGGGATTGCCAAAAAATGACCACAGTTGTCTTCACGTGAACATTTGGACTTCCTTACATTTATTTATTAAGTTGTTATTATTTTGAAGGACATGCTTGAATCCAGCCCTGGTGAGAAAAGCCAAAATATCTAAATATGATTTGTTTTGTTCTGTTTTTAATCAGTTTCTTCTCTACCCAATTTGCACTTCCCAAGGGATGAGAAAGACTTGAGGCAGGGATTTCCTAGGGGTTAACATTTCTCAACTGGAGGCTTGCCTCGCTGTTTTCAGCCAAGTGCAGAATGTAAGGTGCTTACACAGCTCACTCCTGGGGACTTACTGTCAGCAGTGGGGACTGGGACCCACAGCCATAGGGCTCTGTCCTTTTTTCAGTCACATTTCTGATTATACACAGAGGATTCTGCTAGGGCGAGGAAGCATTGGATTACAAATCCCACCGGACAGCAAGTTGACTTGGGCCTTAGGCAGGGAGGACCTAGAGTAAGTGCAATATTGAATGTCATGAGGATATTGGAAAGAAAAAGAGTAAGTGAAATACTGGATTTCAGTCTCAGGGGAAGTAGCCTGAACAGTGTGCTCTGGGGTAGGAGGACAGCATGGGGCTCTATCTGGGGCCTGCAGGTCCCCTGAGAAACACAGACCAGAAGGCCATGGCTACAGCCAAAGTGGGTGGGAAACCTGGAAAGGGTTAAGAACTCACCCCAGAAAACTTATTTCCAAGATCAAAAGTAGGCCTTTCTGCACTGACAGGTATTTCCATGTTCAGGGAAAAAAGGCACGACTCCAGCTCAGGTAGGGCACCTTGCAGAAGTCCTTAGGTTACAGGTAACATACACAGCTTTCATCATCTCTCAAATCCCTCCTGGCTCACAAGAGCCTGGCCTTCTCTCTCTTATAAAATATGGTGAATCGTTTACAGCAGAAACAGGAAACTGAGAACAGATTATGAAACCACTGTAGTAAAGGAACTATTCTCAGTTTTCTGCATGGATCTTTGGGTCTCTTTTCCTCTGGGTCTGTCGTGTGCAGTCCCAGCTAGAAGTCGGGAGAAGGCTGTAGGAGTGTCGGGCCTCTGTAGTCTAGTACTGCACTGTTAGTATTAGGCACGGCTCTATAGTGAAATGAGTTAAGAAAACAGCCAGAAAACACACTCTCGTTCTTAAGGACAGCTTACTAACACCCTCAGGTGAGGGTCTGAGTCACTCTCAAGCCCAGCTGGGAAGTCAGAGAAATTTGAGGCCTTGACCTCTGTTCTACACTTTGTCTATTGCAGCAGCCAGAAATGCAGAGCTCCTAAGCTACTCATCAGAGAAAAGCAGATCTGATCAGCCTGAACAGTTTCTTTTTTTCTTTTTTTCTTTTTTTGAGACAGGGTCTTGCTCTGTCACCCAGGCTGGAGTGCAGTGTCATGGTCATAGCTCACTGCAGCCTCAACCTCCTGGGCTCAAGCAATCCTCCCACCTCAGCCTCCCAAATACCTGAGACTACAGGTGCATGCCACCATACTTGGCTAATTTTTTTGTTTTGTTTTGTTTTGTTTTGTTTTGTTTTGTTTTGTAGAGACGAGGTCTCATTATGTTGCCCAGGCTGGTCTCGAACTCCGGGGCTCAAGCAATCTGTCTGCCTTGACCTCCCAAATTGCTGAAATTACAGGCATAAGCCATTGTGCCTGGCCAGTTTCCTCAGTGTGAATTCATTTAATGTTTTACCCCATCTCCAGAGAATATTCATATTTAAAAAGAGGAAGAGAGGACAAGATAAAAGAGTGATGCACTGATGATATAAATTCAGGTAGAATCTGAGGAAAATAGGTGTTTATTAGCCAGTCACATGGTCTTTCTCAAAAATCTCTTAGCCTTCCTTTGAGGTCTGCTCAGGGGCACTTAGGGCAGAAGCATGGAGGTGACACTCTGATCCCCATGAGGCAGTCTTGGAGGAACCTTCTCCCTTTTCATCCTTAAGTGGAGGTAGTAGAAGTTACCCAAGGCGGCTAGGAATAGGAATCTTCTCCTTGAAAGCAGTTTCATTTTATCACAAGTAGAAGCAGTGATGCAAATTTTAACTTCCCAGAAATGGCAGGTTCCAGCAACCGGGGGGACAACTAAATTTGAGCGCCAGCTGTTCCAGATCCTATAATTACTCTGAGGCTCCATAAATTACACTTGTTGTGGTCAGAATTCCAATGTCTGTCTTAGAATTTTGGAACACTTTGTTTTCACCTCATCTATAAATTACACCGCAGAATATGCTTTCTGTGACTTCTTGCCTTAGTTAGTCATAAGCCTCCTGAGAGCAGAGGCCCTTATTTCAGTTGGTACCAATTGCATTTGGTGGCTGCTCAGTTCGGTGTAGTAATTATTTTAAGTATGGTTTTTACTAATATGCTTTAATAGAGTTCTGCCTTTATTGAAAAGAAGAAAAAGGACCACCTTGAGAGGACCTTCCCTGCAGCTAGCTCTTGCTACTACTAAATGAAACTCATACTTACTTTTGATTTATTATTAAATAAATTAGCTCTTAAATGTGTGAAACCTCTTAAGTTTTAATTTTTAGGCTTTAAATTTGTAATGATGGCAAGTGTCATGATGAAGATAAATTATCCTTTGATAGCAAAGAGATAATTGGGTATTTAGTATATATGGAATTATCTAAAAATTATTTAGAATTATACATATATTTTCATAAATCACTATAAGGTATGAGAGGGATAAAGGGATTGAGGGGAAAAGGTGCAAATCTGGAATCTGGTAACACCACAATACCTCTTCCCAGCAATATTAATATGACAGTTACTTTCTCTCAACAGCCGTTGCTGTCGAGTTTCTTTGCTCCACAATATTATATTAGAAACTCTTGAATACAATGTAAATCAAGGGGTCATACAGGAAGCAGCCAAGAGTCAAATCATCTCTCAGAAAAATTGTGCCTATTCTATGAATAGACATCCAAACACTGATCACATTTACAGCTACTGTTTAGTCAATCAATTAGACCTGTTTTGTCTCTGTAAATGGAAACATAACACTAATTCCCAGAGTAGGTATTCAATACATTAATTCAAGTATTTAAGTGTCTTAAAATTGCTAGTCACATTTTATATATTTTATTTTTATAAGGTACAATTTATCAGTCTTTACTTTTTTTTTTTTGAGACAGGATTTTGTACTGTTGCCCAGGCTGGAGTGCAGTGGGGAAATCATGGCTCACTGCAGCCTCAACCTTCCAAGCTGAAACGATTCTCCTGCCTCAGCCTTCTGAGTAGCTGGGCCTACAGGCATATGCCCAGCTATGTTTTTCTGGTAGAGACGGGTTTCCCTGTGTTGCCCAGGCTGGTCTTGAACTCCTGAATTCAAGCGATCTTCCCACCTTGGCCTTTCAAAGTGCTGGGATTACAGGCATGAGCCACCACACCCAGCCAACATTTTTTATTATGGTAAAAAATACGTATAACATAAAATTAACCATTTAAATCATTTGAAGTGTACAATTCAGTAGCATTAATTATAATCTTTTGCAACCATCACCACTATTCATATCCAGAACCTCTTCATCATCCCAAATAGAAACTCCATCCATTAAGCAACTCCCCATTGTTACCTTCCTTGAGCCTCTGGTAACCTCTAATCTACTTTCCGTCTCCATGAATTTGCATATTTTATGTAATTGGTATCACACAATATTTGTCCTTTTGTGTCTGGCTTATTTCAGTCGGCATAATGTTCATTCATGTTGTAACGTGGGTCAGAACATCATTCCTATTTATGGCTGAATAATAATCTATTGTATGCATATAGCATATTTAACTTATCCATGTATCTTTTGGCTGTTGTGAATTATGCTGCCATGAACATTGGTGTATAAATATTTGTTTGAGCTTCTGCTTTAATTCTTTTGGATATGTACCTAGGAGTGTAACTTCTGGGTGTTTGAGTCCACTCAAAATCCGTATGTTGAAATCCTAACCCCCAAGGTGATGGTTTTGGAAGTGGGGCATTTGGGAGGTGATTAGGTCATGAAGGTGGAGCCCTCATGGTTGATGCCCCTTCTTCCACCTGAAGTTATAGTGAGAAGACTGTCATGTATGATCCAGGAAGGTGGCTTCACCAGTCACTGAATCTGCTGGCGCCTTGACTTGGACTTCTCAGTCTCTAGAACTATGATAAATAAATTGTTGTTGTTTATTATCCAATTTATGGTATTTTGTTGTAGTAACCTGCATGGACTAAGACATTGGGTCATGTGGTAGTTCTACGTTTAACTTTTTGAGGAACTACCAAGCTTTACCACAGCAGTGGCATCGTTTTATACTCCCACCAGCAATGTACAAGGGTCTCAATTTCTTCATGTCCTCTCCAACATCCTCTCCTTGTTATTTTCCATTTAAAAAATTATATCCATTCTGGGTGTGAAGTGGCATCAGGTCTCCTGTTTTCAAGCCTCCATAGTTTCTGATGTGAAATCAACTGTTAATCTTATTAAGGCTCCCTTGTACAGGATGAGTTGCCTCTCTCTTGGGGTTTTCAAGATTCTCTTTGTCTTCCGACAATTTGCCTATACTGTATCTTGGTGTATCTCTTCGTGTTTATTTTCCTTGGGCTTTGTTGAGCTTCCTGGGTGTGTAGACTCATGTCTTTTATAACATTTGGGACATTTTTGGCCATTCACATATAATTTCTGTCTCTCTCTGTCTCTCTCTCCCTTGTCCTTCTGAGACTCTCATAATGTATATGTTGGTCCACTTGATGGTGTTCCACAGGTGTCTTAGTCTTTGTCCACTTTTCTTCACTCATTTTCATTCTGCTCCTCAGAATGGATCATTTCAATTGTCCTGTCTTCAAGTTTGTTAAATCATCTTCCGCCTGCTCAAACCTGCTGTTGAACTCCTCTAGTGAAATTTCTCATTTCAGTTATCATACTTCTCACCTTCTTAATTTCCATTTGATTCCTTTCTATAATTTCTATCTCTGTATTGATAATCTCATTTTGTTCATATATAATTTTTTCTGGTTTCCTTTCTTCATTTCCATGATCTCCTTTAGTCCTTTGAATGTATTTAAGACAGTTGTTTTTAAAGTCTTTGCCTAATAATTTCAATGTTTGAGCTTTCTCATGGACAGTTTTGTCAGTTTATTTTTTTTCCTTTGAATGCATTATCCTTTCCTGTTTCTTTGTATGCCTTGTGATTTTTTAAAATTGAACATTCAAATATTACAGTGTTTTAACTCTGAAAGTCAGATCCTTCCAGTTCCTTAACGTTTGCTTGTCTTGATTGCTGAAGGCTTAGCTTGTGTTCAGCCAGTGTTTTTGATAGAACTGTCCTTAACTGCCAGGAGCTAAGTAAAGCAAAACAAGTAAAACCCCCTCCTCTTCTAGTCTCTGTGGATTGGCTCTGTCTTAGGGCACTATTAACACTTTGGTAGGACATTTAAAATTCCCCATGAGGCCGAGCATGGTGGCTCACACCTGTAATCCCAACATTTTGGGAGGCTAAGGGAGGCGGATCACCTGAGGTCAGGAGTTTGAGACCAGCCTGGTCAACATGGCAAAATTCTGTCTCTACTAAAAATACAAAAATTAGCCAGGTATGGTGGCAGGCACCTGTAATCCCGGCTACCTGATCAGGAGGCTGAGGCAGGTTCCGTCGCTTGAACCCAAGAGGCAGAGGTTGTAGTGAGCTGAGATCACATCATTGTACTCTAGCCTGGATGACAGAGTGAGACTGTCTCAAGAAAAAAAAAAAAAAAAAAAAAAAAAAATTCACATGAGCCTTCACTTTCTACTTGTACTGAGCCCAGAGATCAGACAGAGATTAGGGTCTTCTCAGGTATTTTCTGAACATGTGTCCTGTCCTGGCATGCATGCTGCTTTCTAAACTCCCTAATACACACTGGCAGTTTTAAATTGCCCTGATTTCCCAAAGAAACTCTTCCTGGCTTTTGCTCGCAGACCTTAGGCATTCTATTGTATGTCTCAACCTTAATTTTCTGCCCCCAGGTGGCTACAGGATTTTTATTCACCTTACAATGTTTCTGAGCAATGACTGTCACTTTTCCCTCTTCAGGGGTTCTCAGTTAGGCAAAACAAGATGCATACCTCAGATCGGTTCTTCAGTTAGCTCCCAAATAGGTTAGAACAGACAAACAAACCCCAGTAATTTGCAAATGAAGCCTGCTCAGCTCCCTCCAGAACCAGGGTTCAGGGTCCCATACTGGGAACATGGGATGCTGTCTTCAAGACTGCTGCTGAGACAAAGAGGAGATGTGGCAAGGACAAGAAAAAATGCCACAAAGTTTTCGTATCATTTTCACCCCCATTTTAAAAACTGGTAAATGTCCTATCATTTTTAAGTTGCTTTTTCTTGGTTCAGCACTTTCTTAATTGCCGTAAACTTTTGACTCTTCTCCAGAGTTCTAGCAAAGTTGACTCTGACAGTTGCTTCTTGTTTTTCAGTATTTCTGTAGAGGGATGGGAGTTTGGAGCTGCCTGTTCTACAATTTTGCTGATGTCAGCAATGCTAGTGGACAACTTGTTTCTTCTTTATGTTTCAGTTCCCTTCTTTGTACAAGGAGATGATACAGGTATACAGCTTGTGTTGAGGCTTTCCTTTTGAGAACAGTGATCGATACAGGAACAACCTATTCCAAAAGTTCAAGACCTTTTTGTGTTAGGCTTTGTATTCACATTGGTCATAACGATGAATGACCTTTCCCCAGAATGGGCTGCAGGCATCTGTAAGTCATTGTTAAATGACTAGCGTCTTTGGAGTCCTGTAGATAAGTCATAAAGACATTCTGCAGTTTTTTGGTTTTTTTTTTTTTTTCTAGACACTTGTTAAGTTTTTAACTTAATTCTGAAACCCATCTCAAATTAATTTTTGTGTTTGGTGTGTTGTAGATGTCAAGATCTATTTTTCCTTCTTTCATTTATTCTGTTGTTCCAGCACTATTTGTTGTAAAGGCTCTCTTGCCCCCATTACTAAGCTCTGGAACTTTAGTTAAAAAAAAAAATCAGTTAACCATACATGTATGAGATGATGTCTGGATTCCCTATTCTGCAATATATGTCTATTTATCTATTCTTATGCCAATATCACACTGTCTTGATCACTAAGGCTTTATAGCAAGTCTTGAAGTAGGTAGCATGAGCCTTTCAACTTTGTCCTTTATCAAGATGGTTTTGGTTTTCTTTCTTTCCTTCCTTCCTTCCTTCCTTCCTTCCTTCCTTCCTTCCTTCCTTCCTTCCTTTCCTTCCTTCCTTCCTTCCTTCCTTCCTTCCTTCCTTCCTTCCTTCCTTCCTTCCTTCCTTCCTCCCTTCCTCCCTTCCCTTCCTTCCTTCCTTCCTTCCTTCCTTCCTTCCTTCCTTCCTTCCTTCCTTCCTTCCTTCCTTCCTTCCTTCCTGATATGCTCCCACTCTATTACTCAGTCTGGAGTGCACTCTATTACTCACTGCAGCCTCAAATTCCTGGGCTCAAGGGATCCTCCTGCCTCAGCCTCCTGAGTAGCTAGGTGTGCATTACCGGGCCCAGATAATTAAAAAATTTTTTTTTGTAGAGATGGGGTGTCACTTTGTTGCCCAGACTGGTATCAAACTGCTGACCTCAAGTGATCCTCCTGCCTCAGCCGCCACACTATCCCTACAAAGTGCTAGGATTACAGGTGTGAGCCACTGTGCCCAGCCATTTTAGCTATTCCTGTATTCTTTGCTTTACCATATACATTTCAGAATCAACTTTGAAAAGTTATTAAAATGCCTGTTAGTATATTGATTGTGATTGCATTGAATCGGCAGATCGATATGGGGAGAAATGACTACAAAACAACATTGAATGTTCCAGTATGTGAACATGGCTAACTCTCTATTTAGGTCATTTATTTTTCTCAGCAATGTTTTGTAGTTTTTAGTGCAGAGGCCTTCCCTGTCTTTTGTTAAGTTTATTCTTAAGTGTTTTATGTTTTTTGGATATTAAGTCAATTAAAAAAAAAAAAAACCTCTGTTCTAATTGTTTGCTGCTAGTATATGGAAAATATATATATATGTGTGTGTATATATATATATTTATATTGATGAGATATAACTGTGACTTTATTAAAAAGTTCTATTAGTTATTCCTTAGTATTAGTGAAGATATTCAATGTAAATAATTATGTTTTCTGCAAAGAAAGACAGTTTTCTTCTTTTCTGATCTTTATACTTTTTTCTTTCCTTATTGTACCAGTTAGAACGATTAATACAATATTAAGTAGCAGTGTGGTGGGGGTAGATATCCTTGTGGGGGACATTGAATATTTCACCATTAGTTATGATGCCAGCTGTCTTCTTTATAGATGCTTTTGTCAGGTTGAGGAAGTTCCTTTTTATACTAGTTTTTTGAGAATTTCTAAATATGAATGAGTGTAGAATTTTGTTAATTTTTCAGTTGAGATAATATGTCTTTTTATCTTTTTTCTATTAATATGATGAATTACATTGACATTTCTAATGCTATACTAACCTTGCATCTTTGGAATAAACATGCTCTGTACTGAATAATACTCTCTCTTTTTTTTGGAATTCTGGATTTGTTTTGGTCATATTTCATTAATGGCTTTTGCATTCATAATCGTTGAAAGTGGCTATGCTCACCACCATACCACCAATGCTGCAATTAAAATCATGATATAGACCTGTAACCTTATTTTCTTACCTCTGTCAGATGATATGATTATACTGGACTCTTAAAATGTGATGCAAAGTGTTTCCTCTATGTTTTCTGAAAGAGTTTGTATAAGATTGACATGATCTCTTCCTTAAATGTTTGATGGAATTCACCACTGAAACCATCTGGGCCTGGATGTTTCTTTAGGGGAATGTTTTTGATAATGAATTCAATTTACTTAATAGACACAAGGATATATAGATTTTCTATTTATCATTGTATATCTTTTGGTAAATTCTGCTTCAAGGACTTTTTTCCATTTCATCTAAGCTATCACATTTATTGTCATGAAGTTTTCAAATTATTCCTTTATTATCCTTTTAATGCCTGTAAGATCTATAGTGACATTCCCTCTTCCACTACAGTGATACCCTCTCTTGTTTGTGATGTTGAAAATTTGTGATTTCTCTTTTTTTAACCAGTCTCTTCAAATAATAAAATTTTGTTCTTGTCGATTTTCTGTATCATTTTAAGCTTTCTGTTTCATTAATTTCTGCTCTTCTGTATCTTAAAACATCTATCCTACTACTTACTTTGGTTTTACCTTGCCTTTCTTTCTGTATTTTCCTTAAGTGGGAACTTAGATAACTGGTTTTAAGCCTCTTTTCTAACGTAAGTACATATAGCTACCATTTCTCTGTAAGCACTGCTTTGGTTACATCCTATAAATTTTGAATTTGTATTTTCTCAATCATTCACATCCAAGTATTTTCTAATTTCCTTTGTTATTTCTTCTTTGATCCAAAGGTTATTTAGAGATATATTGTTTAACTTCCAAATGTTTGGGATTTTCTAAAAATATGTATTTGTTCCTGATTTCTAAGTTGGTTGTTTCTGTGGCCAGATAACATATTATATAAGATTTCCATTTTTTGAAACATATAAAGGTGTTTTGTGGCTCAAAATATGGCTTATCTTGGTAAATGTTCCAAGTACACTTGAAAACAATATGTATTCTGCAGTGGTTGGGTATAGTGTTCTGATTAGTGTTTAGTAAATGTATACAGTTTTTAAAGTCTTCTAAACTTCACTGATTTCTTATCTAATTGTTCTATACTATTGAGAAGAAGGTGTTAAGTCTTCAACTTTGGAGATTTGTTTACTTCTTTATTTGTTAGTTTTGCTTTGTGAATTTTGAAGCTCAGTTATTAGGGGCATAAATAGATACGACTATTTAGTTTTCATTTTTTATCATTATGAGGTATCCTACTTTGTCTCTGGTAATACTTCCTGCTTTGAATTTTTTTTTTTTTTTTTTTTTTTTTTTTTTTTTTTTTTTTTTTTGCCAGCTGTAGTAACAGAACCACTCTAGTTTTCTTATGCTAAATATTTTCCTATTATATCATTTTCCATTCATTTACTTTCATTATTACTGTTTTTATATTGAAAAGTGTCTCTTGTAAATCATATACTTGGTTTTGCTTTTTTTTCAAAACAATTTTGAGGAAAAAAAACAACAAAAAAAAACATTTTGACATCCGTGCCTTTTATCTGGAGTGTTTAATACACTAATATTTAATGCATGCTAAAGTTGAGGTGTACCATTTTGTGATTTATTTTCTATTTGTCCCAACTTGATTTTAGTGTTATGTTTCTCCTTTTTTTCCTTTTTCTGGGTTAGTTTTTTGTATTCTCAGTTAGCCAGGGGTATGTGGAAAACTTGTCTCAACTCTTCCAGGATCTCCCCATTAGCACTCTGGTTGGTTTGCTGCTCACCTCAACTGAGATTGCATCCTTGGGCTAACAAAGCTGTGGCCTTTCCCTATTCATTTCTAACTGAGTTTGCTACTTTTAGTATGCAAAGTCGTAAGGTTTCATGCCACTTCTCTACCCTAAATTTTATAATTTTAAAATTTTTAAGTATTTCTCCTCTGGCAGCAGAACCACTGGGTTTTTGGCCAACTCCGAACTAGAAAACTACAATTCTTGCTGATTGATTGAGCTTGATGGGAGCTGGGGGGAAAGAATTAGCCTTCTGCTGTTTCTCCTTGAATCTCTAGGAGCTTTTCAACTTGCTGCCCATCTCTGGCAGGTTTCTAGTTTCCTGGGTGCTTTTGTCAATTTTGTCCAGTTGTATGATTTTTTTTAGGGGAGGAGTATTGGTGACCTCTTCATTCTGACATACTGAAAGTTGATTTTATAGATATCTTTTAATAAAATATCTTTAATTTTTATTAAAAATAAAAGAAACAGTGAAAAGAACATTTTTGCTTCTCTGAAACTTCTGTTGGAGGTGTCTTAAGTTGTCAAACATCATTTGTACAAGGATAAATGGGATAAATTCCTTTTAGGATGTCATACAGAAGGCCTCTCCCTTCCTTTATGACTTACTTGGTTCCTTGATAACATTCACAAGCTGAATCACAAAAAGTTAAACATTTATAAGGAATGAATGTTATAAATTAGAATTTTGTCCTTGAAACTCATTTCATACTGTAATATGCCAAGACATAATAAACATTCTCTAAAACCACACAAATGTTTGTTTTTACAAACATTAAGTATGCAGAATTTCATTCAATAAATACCTACTGAGGGATTGATATGTGCCAGAGACTGGACCGACTAAGCACTACAGGTACAAACAAATGAATTCACTAGGTACAGATGCTGCCCTGCCCTCACACGCCAGTGAGAGAGACGATTACGCAGGAAATTACTATCAAGTGTGTTACTGAGGAAGTACAGAGTGTTATGACTATGTCCAGTATCAGTGTTTTCTCACATATTTTTTTTCTTGCCTTTGAAATTCTTTACGCTTTACAAAGAAAATATCATTAGAACCTGGACTGAAGACATGTCTTCTGTAGTAAGTATGAATGGTAAATGCTTGGAGAGGGACATTTTCCTTAGGAAACATGTCATCTATTCTCAACTTGGAATGTACATTAAATCACTTGGGAAACTTTAAAAAAATCCCCTTTGCTTGCGCTCCACTTCTAAAGATTCTATCTTACTTGGCCTGAGGTGAAACCCAGGAAACATTTTTTTTTTTAAAGTACTCAGGTGGTTTTAGCATGCAGTCACAGCCAAGAACCACTGTAGTCCTCCCTTCCACTTTCCTCCACATTTGACACCTATCATAAAAGATGCCTCCTTCAATGATTGTAGCTAAGTTTTCTGGGAAGTTCTTCTGTGCAATACTTATGGCTTCCTTCTACTGCACTGATATCTGGTAGGGAGGGAGCCCTTATTCTCAACACCTCAAGTTTCTACAGAACATGAGGTACTCATTCCTATCCCTTTCTTGCTGGAGGGGGTAGGGGAGGGGCAGATGATAGCACATCCATATTCTGTCTCTTATTCTTCCCCAAATGAGATGGAGAAACTCATCTGATGGGTTAGACACTGATATCCACTGCGCCACTGTCTACACAGTGGTAGGTGTGGTCATTTTCCTTATAAGCGGGAAACATGCTCCACCTATTTCTCTTTTGTCCTTTATCCCTTTGGGATAGTAAAATTAGCTAATTGGTGCTTATTGAGTGTTTACCGTGTGTTGCGTGCTGCTCTAAGCTTTTTATGTAAATTAATACATTACATCCCAACATCAACCTCGTGATGTACATTCTATGGTTATACCATTTTACACATGAGGAAGCTAAGGCTTAGTGGGATTAAATAACCTGTCTGACACACTGAACTTGGACTGTGATTTCAACCCGGACGGTCTGGGTCCAGAGCCTGCTCCCTTAACTTCCATGCTACACCCTCATGCTGCAGCCTCGGCTGCACCCTCCGTGGAGCTGGGGACAAGCACGAGCCCCGCCCTTCTGAGTTGGGATGGGAACTCCCCCGGTGCCACTGTAGCCACCCAAACCATGGCTGTAGAACCTGGTCTCCCACTCTACAGAGCAGGCAGGGGCCTTACCCTCCCAGTAGGGCTGCAGCCACCCAACCGTGGCTGCAGATGTGAGCTTCCCTTTGCTCTTGGGGGACTGGGGGCAGGCAGGAGCCTGCTGCTGGGCACAGCTGCAGCTGCCCAAACTGCGGCTGTAGACTCAGGCATCCCTGCACTCTTGGAGGCCCTGGAATGCCCCCCTGCTCTTGCAGGCTTGGAAGTGCCTGCTTCTGCTACCTGGCTTCTCCCCACTCCTGGTGCATGCTCTGATTGTGGAGCAAGGTTGGGGCTGAGCTGGGGCACTGTCGCAGGCCAGCGGGGTGGGTGCACGCTCAAGGCAGTGCTGACATGCCAACCCCCTGCTGCCTTGGCCCCCTTCTGTCTTTGGGCACTGAAGAGCACAGGAGGGAAGCTGAGTGGGTGCTGAGGGCAGTACAGCGCTGGCCTGCAGGCATCCCTTGGCAGTAAGAGCCTGGGTGCCATGAATGACAAGGGAGGCAGATAGCTCCTGGGCAGAAGGGGGCAGGGCCCCAGTGAAGTCCCACCTTCATGCTGAGAAGTCCTGAAGCCTGGGGGCCGGGCTGCCAGTACTGCTGCCTGGAGGGGGAGTTTATATCGCTTTTTCCTGGGCCTGCCCATGGTTGCGCATGGACCAATCAGCATGCACTTCCCCTCTCTGAAGATCAAAAAACCATGGACTCAGCCAGAGCAGAGGAGATGTCTGAATGACCAGCTGCAGAGAGGCGCTACCTTCTCTGCTGAGAGCTGAATACTCATCGTGATGACCTGCCTGCAGAGAGGAGCCATTGCCTCCTTTTTGCTGAGAGCTGAACACTCAATGGGATGACCTACCTACAAAGAGGAGCTACCTACTGTGGGTCTCCTCTGAGCTGTACTAACACTCAACAAAACTGCTCTTCATCTTGCTCACCCTCTACTTGTCTGCATACCTCATTCTTCCCGGACACAGGACAAGAACTCAGGCAAAGGACCCACTGTCCACAGAGGTTTCTGGCCAGAAAAGCAACACCCCCAAAATCCCATAACACTACTATATTGCTAGGGTTCTAGCTGACTTTTGTTCCACACTTGGTAAGCACAGTTGAAGGCCATTCACTGTTACTCAGGGGCTTGCTGGCATTCTCCACTCCCCTAGTAACCGAGTCTATAGTCCTCTGTGCAGTTTGTTGCATAAAATCACTCCAAGTGTTTGTAAATACAACTCTACCCTCAGGTGGGTACCAGTGGCCTAGAACTGAGTAGGGGGATGGGAGTTAGCAGTGGAAGCTCCTCCTGAACACTCAGGCTCTAACATAATTTGTCTGGGAGTTCTGTACTTCAGGAACTTAGAATTCCCAACAATTTTGTGCTAACAGTTTCTCATCCTAAAGAGATCCTTTACCCACACTGCATACTTTCCTTTTGGATTTTACCTTGCCTCCAGCTAAAGCACTGCCTCTCTTTACAGTGATTCACTATATCTGATTATGCATCCATGCAAAAAGTTTTCTGTCTCAGACAGTTCGTTGTGATTGTGCATTGCTATTGATCGTACTAGTCTGGCCCCAATTCACTACATGGCTCCAGTCACTATGACCACATGGCTTTAAGTGTGTGTTTTTATTGTCACTCTAGGTGTTTTATTTTCAAAAGCAAAAATTAGAAAAGTTGGAGCTTTTTAACTCAAGCCATTATAAGTAAAAGATTGCCAGTACCAGGAAAAAGTTTTCTTCTCCTGGTAAACTTCAATTAGTCAATGAGAATTGTATAAAAACTTGTATTTTCCTTGACAGTCTAAACACAAAACATAGTTTTAGAAGTCTACATAAGGATAAAGATTTTTAAAGAAAATATCATACTTTAAGTTTCATTACATATGTCCTTTATCAGGAGCTACTTTAAATCCTTTTTCAAACATGAATTGATTTTAATTAAAATAAAATTTTACTGGAACACAGTCATGCTCATTCATTTCTGTGTCACCTAGTGCTGCTCTTACCCTACAACAGCAGAGTTGAGTACACAGTTATGATGGAGACCATCTGACCCGCAAACACTAATGTAGTTACCATTTGGCCCTTTACAGAAAGTCTGCTGTTCCCAGCTGTATAGCATTCGCCTCCTACCTTCTATCCCATCAGCCCAACCTAATTCACTTCTCATTTTGTGTTCCTGATGTTTTATTTCAAAAGCAAATGATATAACTTTACCTAGTTCAGGTTAGCATTTTTTAAAGAACAAAACAAAATTTAGTTGCTTCCTTATTGGTGCAGTGTTTTTTTGTCAGTGATCCTCAGGGGAAAAAAAGGTGCCCCAATCCTAGTTTCGCTAAGGCAAGGTGAACCCTTTCAAGTTTGTATACTTAGTTTAAAAAAAAAAACTCAGAAAATTAATTATTAAACTCTGATTATTGTTTCTATCTTATTTGTTCTGGTTTCTTCTTCAAGAACTCTGATTGCTGTGGGATAGGTCATCTACAGCTAACTGCTGTCATTTTAATCACTTTGCCCATTCCTTCCCATCTCATGTAGGAGCACTTAATAAATGTGTCGCCAACATTACCGATTTTATTCTCTGCTGTGATATTTCTGCCCTTTTCACTGCATCCAAATGAATGTGTAAATTTTGTTGCTGGATTTTAAATCTTTTTACATTTTTCCCATCTTAGCCCAGTTTCTTTCCTTTTCAGCCCGCATCTGTCTATTTTTTGACCTTGTCTGTTCTTATTATTCCCTACTTCAGTTTCTGAAAAGACCCTTTCTTTTTGACTCCTATTAAAAACACCCAGCAAATGTTTCTGAAATTTTACTTGTTTCTTACAGTAAGATATTTTCTAACATAAGCTTTTATTGTTTTCAGAGTAGCACACACTTTCCTTTATAAATTCTTTACTTGAGCTCCATGTTGATGTTTTTGCTCATTTACTGTTTTTTCCTATTTGCCAGTTTTTGAGGAAGAATCCTCATGGAATCCTGATGCTTGTCAATACACAGGATAGGCAGATTGCCTTTCAACAGCACCATCTCTATGGCTGTTGCATGAACATACTTCTTAGATCTAAAGCTCAGAAGTGGGTTGATGTGCCACTGTAGAAGTAGACCAAAGCATAGTTTTCTGTTCCAATGAAGATGGACATTTGGGTTTCCACTTTGGGACTATTGTGAATACCACTACTATAAATATTTTTGTCATGCCTGTTGGTGCGCATACTCATGCATTTCTGTTGAATATGTATCTGGGAGATAAAATCCTGAGTCATGGAATATGCATATTTTCAGCCTTAGTAGATAATGCCAATGTCCTGCGAATAGTGAACCAAAACTACTTGGAAAAATATTCCACAACATTTCCTTTTGTTTGATTCAACAAACCAGCACATCCTCATAGTTAACAAAATATTGAAATGAGACGTAAGAAAATGTTCTTTTTAAGTAGGGCGTCTAGAAGACACTGAAGAGAATGAAGATTTTTCATTTGATTATTATTACTGAAAACCATTTTAAATTATTGGGTGTTTAAGGAAAACAAATCTCCTTTCTCACGAAACACACATTGGCAAGTTTATGAGCAGTGCACACTTTGGGAGAAGTGCAGACCATTGGAATTCTTTATGATGATTCGCACTGCTTCTTTTTATTTTTTTAATCACAATCTGTAAAAAAGAGCCAAACAAATGTTTATGATTATGTCATCTTTTAGAAACATTCATTATCAGATCAATACATGCAAAAAATTACTGTGATACAGTGTGTCTGAGCCCTAGCTTTGAACTCCAACAGCCCCACACATATCCCAGCTCTGCCATTTATAAGCCTTAGGGATCCAGATGTTTCTTACTTCACAGTGTGTCGGTTTCCAAATTCTAGCACTTAAAAAAATATGTACATTAACTGGGTTGTAATTGAAAATAATATACATACATCATAAAAAAATAAAAATACAAAAGAATGTCAACATGAGGAAGGTAAATCTCTTTTCCCCAAGTGTGAACTCCAGTCCCCAGTTTCCATGCCTGGCAACAGCTACTTACCAATTTCTTATTGACCTTTCCAGAAATATTCTCTGTATACTGCAGGCATAATATATATACATATATATATTTGTTTGCATATATACATATGTATTTTTAACTTTAAAAAAACCATGTATGCCTTTATTTCATTACTTGTCCAAATATTACTGGACCATAAACAGAAGAGTCAGACATGTACAATAATAACTAAGTTTATCATCTTTGGTTCTTGCCATCTTTCAATTACATAAAACCCATAGCTGCTTACCCATTTTTCAATGTTATCATCTCAAAGACATGTTTGTGAAAGTAGGTGGGTAGAATAAATTTTATCTAACAGTATGTTAGCCTAATTTACAACTTTATATATTTTCATATGACATGAAGCTTCAATTCATCCTCTTGACCTGGGTCTTGCAAATACCAGGAGCAGGCCTGCTTATGAATGTCCTGAAGAGCAGTTATCCCTGGAACATTTGTTTGGGAAAAGTTAATATGTAGACATTGGAGGACATAAGTACTGTTTCTGATTCTCTTTCCATTTTACTTTGACTTACTGCCAACATTCTTTACTATTTCATTTATTTACCTTTAACTGACAAAGAAAGATTATATATATTTGTCAGGTACAGCATGATGGTTTGAAATACGTACACACTGTAGAATGGCTCAGTCGAGCTAATTAACATATGTACTACTTCATATACTTTTCATTTTTTGGGGAAAGAGTGCTTAAAATCTCTCTTTGCTATTTTCAAAATATAATACATTGTTATTAAATATAGTCACCACGGTTGTACAATGCATCCTTTGAACTTATTCTTCCTAATGGAAATTTATATCCTTTGACCAACATCTCCCTACCACACTAGCTTCTGGCAACCAACATTCTACCCTTTACTTCTATGAGTTCAACTTTTTTCTATTCTACATGTAAGTGATAGCATATGTGTATGTGTGTGGTTCATGGCATTATGCTGGTATTTCTGTGCCTGGCTTATTTCACTTAGCATAATGCCCTCCAGGTTCAGACATGTTGCTGCAAATGACAGGATTTCCTTCTTTTTTTTTTAAGGCTGAATAGTGTTCAATTGTGTGTATACCATCATCTGTTGATGGACACTTAGGTTGATTTCAAATCTTGGCTATTGTGATTAATGCTGTAGTGAACATGGGAGTGCAGATACCTCTTTCACACACTGATTTCATTTCCTTTGGATATATACCCAGTTGTGGAATTGCTGGATCATATGGTAGTTCTATTTTTTATTTTTTGAGGACCTCCGTAATGTTTTCCACAATGGCTGTACTAATTTACATTCCCACCAACAACGTGCAAGGGTTCTCTTTTCTTCACATCCTCCTCAACACTTATTTTTTGTCTTTTTGATAATAGCCATTCTAACAGTATGAGGTGATATCACATTGTGGTTTTCGTTTGCATTTCTTGAATGATTATAACGTTGGGCATTTTTTTCATGTATCTGTTGGCCATTCATATGTGTCTTCTTTTGAGAAATGTATATTCAGTCCTTTGCCCATTTTTTAATTGGGTTATTTATTTTCTTGCTATTGAGTTGTTTGAGTTCCTCATATATTTTGAATATTACCAGATGTACGGTTTGCAAATATTTTCTCCCATTTAGCAGGATGACTCTTCACTCTGTTTATTGTTTTTTGTTTTGCTGAAACTTTTTAGTTTGATGTAATCCTTTTGTCTGTTTTCACTTTTGTTGCCTGTGCTTTTGAGTCATATCCAAAAGATCATCATCCAGACCAATGTTAGGAGTTTTTCCCTTATGTTTTCTTCTCGCAGTTTTACAGTATGAGGACTTATGTTTAAGTGTTTAATCCATTTTGAGTTGGGTTTTGAAAACAGTGTGGAGAGAAGGTTCTAATTTCATTCTTCTGTATGTAGATATCCAGTTTTTTCAGCATCACTTATTGAAAAGACTGTCCTTTTCCCATTGTGTGTTCTTGGTACCTTTGTCAAAAATCAATTAACCACAAATCCATGGGTGTATTTCTGGGCTCTCTATTATGTTCCATTGGTCTTTGTGTGTAGTACCATGCTGTTTTGATTAGCATAGCTTTGCAGTAGATTTTTAAGTCAGTTAGTGTGATGGCTTCGTTCTTTTTGCTTCAAAATTATTTTAGCTACTTGGGGTCTTTTATGGTTCCATATGAATTTTAGGATTGCCTTTTCTATTTCTGTGAAAAATGTCATTGGAATTTTGATAGAGATTGCAGTGAATCTGTAGATTGCATTGAATCTGTAGATTGCATTAAGTAGCATGGATATTTAAACAATATTAATTCTTTCAATTCATGAACACAGGATATCCTTTTATTTAATTGTGTCTTCTTCAATTTCTTTCATCAATGTTTGATAGTTTTCAATGTACAGGTCTCCTTGATTCAATTTACTCCGAAGTATTTTACTTTTTTCCTTGTAGCTATTATAAATGAGATTGTTTTCTTGATTTCTTTTTTGTATAACTTGTTGTTAATGTATAGAAATGCTACTGATTTTTGTAACTGTAACCTAATTCCTTTATCATTTCTATTAGTTTTTTTTGTTGGAGTCATTAGGGTTTTCTATATATAAGACCATGTCACCTGCAAAGAAAAACAATTTAACTTCTTCCTTTCCAATGCGGGTGCCTTTTATTTCTTTCTCTTGCCCAACTGTGCTGGCTGAAATTTCCAGTACTATGTTGAATAGAAGTAGCAAGAGTGGAGCATCTTGTCTGTTTCTGATCTTAGAGGAAAAGGCTTCAACTTTTTACTGTTGAGAATGATGTTAGTTGTGAGTTTGTCATATATGGATTTTACTATGTTGAGGTACATTTGTTCTATAACAAATCTGTTAAGAGTTTTTTTTTTTGGTCATGAAAGAGTATTGAATTTGTCAAATTTTTTTCTGAATCTATTGATATGATCATGTGATTTTTGTCCTTCATTCTGTTAATATGGTATATCACATTTATAGATTTGTGTATGTTGAGCCATTCTTTCATCTCTAGGATAAATCCCACTTCATCATGGTGAAAGATCCTTTTAATTTGTTGAATTTAGTTTGTTACTTTTTTTTTTGAGAATTTTTGCATCTATGTTAATCAGGGATATTGGCCTATAATTTTTCTTTCTCGTAGTATCCTTGTGTAGTTTTGAAATAAGAGTAATGCTAACCTTGTAAAATGAGTTTGGAAGTATTCCCTCCTTTTCCATTTTTTTGGAAGACTTTGCAATTTAAATATTTGGTAGGATTCAGCAGTGAAGCCATTGGGTCCTGCCTGGGATTTTCTTTGATGAGGGTCTTTTCATTACTGATTCAATGCCCTTACTTGTTATTGGTCTATTCTGATTTTCTATTTTCTTCATGGTTCAGTCTTGATAGGTTGCATGTGTCTAGACATTTATCCATTTCTTCTAGATTGTCCAAATTGTTGGTATGTAGTTGTTTATAGTAGTCTTTTATCTTTTGCATTTCTGTGGTATCAGTTGTAATGTCTCCTCTTTTACTTCTGATTTTCCTTGAGTCTTCCCTCTCTGTCCTTAAGTAGTTTAGTTAAAGGTTTGTCAATTTTATTTTTTCAAAATACCGACTTTCAGTTCTGTTGATCTTTTCTATTATTTTTCTAGTCTCTACTTCACTTATTTCAGGTCTAATCTTTATTATTTCTTTCCTTCTACTAATTTTGGGCTTAGTTTGTTCTTTTTTTAGTTCTTTGAGGTGTAATATTACGTTGTTTACTTGAGATCTTTCTTCTTTTTTGATGCAAGCACATATTGCTATAAATTTCCCTCTTAGAACTGCTTTTGTTGCATCCCATAACTATGTCTTGTGTTTCCATTTTCATTTGCCTCAAGGTATTTTTTTTTTAATTTCGCTTTTCAATTCTTCTTTGACTTCTTGTTGTTCAGGACCACGTTGTTTAATTTCCATGTAATTGTGAATTTTCTGAAATCCCTCCTGTTACTGATTTCTATTTTATATACCACTGTGGTTGGAAAAAACATACTGGCTATAATTTCAATCTTCTTAAGTTTGTTAGGCTTGTTTATCAGTCATTAGTCTTGGAGAATGCTTTGTGTGTATTTGAGGAGAATGTGTATTCTGCTGCTGGTGGATGGAATATTCTATATATGTCTGTTAGGTCCATTTGGTCTAAGGTGTAGCATAAGTCTAATATTTCTCTATTGATTTTTTGTCTAGATGTTCTGTTCATTGCTGAAAGTGGGATACTGGAGGTCCCCACTATTACTGTATTACAGTCTAGCTCTCCCTTCATATCTATTAATATTTGCTTTATATATTTAGGTGCTCCAATGTTGAGTGCACATATATTTATAATTGTTAAAGCCTCTTGATGAATTGACCCCTTTATCATCACATAATGACCTTTTTGGTCTCATTTTATAGTTTTTTACTTAAAACCTATTTTATCTGATGTAAGTTTAGCTACACTTGTTCCATTTTGGTTTCTATTTGCATTGAGTATCTTTTTTCATCCTTTCACTTTCAGTCTATGTGAGTCCTTAAACTGTGAAGTGAGTCTCTTGTAGGCTGGACATAGGTCTCATTTGTTTGTTTTTATCCACTCAGCCACTCTATATCTTTGCATTGGAGAATTTAATCTAATTACAGTCAAGGTAATTATTGATAAAGACTTACTACTATCATTTGGTTCATTGTTTTATGGTTGTTCTGCAGGTCCTTGTTCTTTTCTTCCTTTCTTGCTGTATTTCTTTGTAATTAGGTGACTTTCTCTAGTACTATGCTTTGATTTCTTGCTCTTTACCTTTTGTGTATTTAATATACGTTTTTTGCTTTGTACTCACCATGAGGAATATATAAAACACCTTATAGTTACAATAGGCTATTTTAAACTGGTAACAACTTAAATTTGATTGCATGCAAGAACTCTACACTTTTTAACCACCCTCCTCAACATCTGTGTTTTCAATTTCACAATTTACATATTTTTATGTTGTATATCCCTTAACAAATTATTATAGGTATGATTTTTAATAGTTTTGTCTTTTAACCTTCATACTAAAGATAAAAGTGATTTACATGCCATCATTAAGGTATTAGAATATTCTGAATTTGACCATGTACTTTTACCAATGAGTTTTATACTTTCATATGTTTTTGTATTACTAACTTTCAACTGTGGAATATGACACATATAGGAAAGTACCTAAAAGCAATGTACAGCCTAATGAATTAATGTACAGTACTCATCTGTGTAAATATCACCCAGGTCAGGAAATAGTATTCCATAAGTTCCCATTTACCCCTTCCCAATCACAATCCTCTCTTTACCTCCTAAAAGTAATCACTATTCTGATTTTATTTTATTTTTACAGTAGTCACTTTCTTACTTTTCGTTATACCTTAACTTTCTAAGTATGCATTCCTAAACACTATAGTTTAATGCTGTTGGTTTTGAACTTTATATAAATAAACTCATACTGTGGATTATTTTTGGATTTGGCTTATTATGGTGCTTATTATATTTGTGAGATTCTTCCATATGTTATATTTAGTTCTACTTCATTGTAATTACCGTAGAGTAAGGAATGATAAACTTTTTCTGAAAAGGGCTTAATAGTAAATATTTTAGGTTTTGTGAGTCAAATGACAAAATCAATGATACTCATTTAACAAAAGAGAAAAATTTTCATAATTTTGATAAAATTTTGATAAAATTCAAAATACACTACTAATAATTGACTATAGCTTTTTGTGATATAGTTATCTTAATGAAAAGAATGGAATTCTTATTTGGGGGAATAACATTTTGCTTAATTTGGGTTCAAGTCATTGAAATTGATTGCAAATGTTCATTTATTAATAGCGATGTGTAATTAGATTTTCCTCTTTCTCATTTCGTCTTTGAAAATGAGATTTTCCCCTATCTTATCTCATCCCTATGTCATCTTTGAAAATGTCTTTTCATTCAGAATGGTATGGCCAATACTGGTATCCATCCACAATTATATACTTTTATATAAATATCCATATGTATTGCTTGGAAGGCATTTATAGAATTCTATTAGATTCTTCTCTTGATATTTTCTTTTTAGCATGTCATTACAATACAGATGACTTCCAATTGAAGGTAAGATGGACATGCTTCCATTGCAGATAAATAGATTTTGACATTTCCTTTGCACTTGTTTCAAAGTCCAAAATTGCTACTAGAAAAGTAGTTTAGGCTCAGAAAATATATCCAATGCAAATACATGTAGGAATGAAGATCTTCCTTCTTGTTTTAACTTTTCATAACATAGGAAGTATATTATTTGGGATTCAAATAATGTTAGTTGCCAGTGAAGGGACTTCACCATAGCATAAGCTCTGCATGTGAGTTCTGCTTGCCTTGCAACATTAGGACAGATTCATTAAAAAATATTACCGAGTCTGCAGCAACGGCCAATTTCCAAAGCCAGTCAGTGTTCTGTGACAGTAGCTGAGGATGGTGCTCTTACTTACAAAAATCTCAGTCTTGGCCCTGCGCTGGAAAAAATCACACTGAAACTTTATCACTCTGAATCACTGAATGTCAGAGTGATGGTGCAAGCCAGAACATTCAGCTTCTCTTTCTGACCAAAAACCAACCAACCAACCAACCAACCAAACACACATACACAAAAACCCACAAAAAACAAAAAATGATAGCAGTGTCAATGGTTAGGTCCATGGAACTGAGTGAATTTTATTACTGACATAACTGTTTAAATAACATGATGGATTCAAACATTTCTCAACCAGAAAAAGGGTATCTACCGAAAACCTAAAGCTAACATTATATGGGAAAATTTGGCCTCACCCTGGGGGCTCCTCTGCACCCTAATCTATCATGCCAGCCCACACAGCTCCCCTGGTTTCTCTTTCCCCTCGTAATGTCCCTCTGCCCTTGGCAAGAATATGCATCTGTAGTTGTTGGGCATAATACTCTATAAATGTCCAGTAGGCCAAGTTTTTAAAAATTATGTATCTAAAATATTCCATTTTAATTTTATTACTATTATTGAGACAAGGTCTTGCTCTGTCACTCAGGCTGGGGTGCAGTGGCATGATCTCAGTTCACTGCAACCTCTGCCTCTTGGGCTCAAGCAATCCTACTGCCTCAGCTTCCCAAGTAGCTGGGACTACAGGCGCACACCACCATGCCTGGCTAATTTTTTTTGTATTTTTTGTAGAGACAGGGTTTCACCATGTTGACCAGGCTGGTTGCGAACTCCTGAGCTGAACTGATCCACCTGCCTTGGCCTCCCAAATTGCTGGGATTATAGACGTGAGCCACTGCACCCAGCCAAATATTACATTTTTAAATGTTTTTTCTCTCTGCTTGCTTGTTAGTTCCTCATAAAGATTAAAATTTCCCAGAATTATTGTGGATTTGTCTATTTCTCCAGTCAGTTCTGTTAAATTTTGCTATATTTAGGGTGAGGCCGTGCTATTAAGTATATTTAAATTGTGACATTGTATCTTCCCAATAAATTAGACCTTTATTTTTATGGCATGTCCCTCTTTTTCTCTAATACTTTGTGCCTTAAAGTTTTCTTTGATATGAATATTGCTATATCTGCTTTTCTATGGGTGGTGTTTTTATAGTATCTTTTTCAATCTTTTAACTTGCAACCATTTTGTATATTTAGATTTTACATAGGCTTCTTGCAAGCAGCATATAATTTAGTATGATTTTTATTCAGTCTGGTAAATTCTGACTTTACTTGGAATATTTTGTCCATTTACATTTAATATACTCAATGACAAATTTTGGTTTACATCTACCATTTTATTTACATCTACCATTTTATTCATTGGTTCTGTTTCCTTTTTTCTCCTTTCTATCCACTTTTTGTATTGAGTGTTTTGAAAACTTAATCCCATTTTCTTCTGTTAGTTTAGATGTCATATATCTCCTTACTATCCCTTCAGAGTTACCCTAGAGGTTACAAAATGCATCCTTGAGTTATCATGGATCATTGAGTTATCAATGTCAACTTATACTTTTATCTTCCTCCTAGAAAATGCAAGTGTCTTAGAACAATTTAATCTATTTAGCCCTCTTCTGACTTATATATTACTCTTTTGTTTTATAACTGCATTGCTCCTATTACTGCTGTTTCTTGTAATTATTGTTTTATGCAATCAATAAGCCAATCCACATACCTGTCCTTACATTTATTTCCAATCTTCCAACTGGGATAATTTTTCTTCTGCTTAAAAAGCTCGCTTTAATAATTTCTTGTGTTGCAGATCTCCTAGTGACAAATTTTATTAGTTTCATTTGTCTGAAAATGTCTTTCATTGCCATTCTTGAAGAATATGTTTGCATGAAGAATACATTTGCATAGAATCCTACTTTATTTTGCTATTTCAATATATTGAACATATCATTCCATCTTTTTGGCTTTCATTGTTTCTGACAAGAAGTCAACTGTCAGCTTAATTGTTGCTCTTCTGAAGGTAATTTATCATTTTTCTCTGAATGCTTTTAAAGGTTTTTCTTTTTCTTTTTGGCTTTCAGCAGTATTAGTATTCTAAGATGTATCTAGGTATGGTTTTCTTTTTATTTATTCTGCTTAGGGTTAAGAAGTCCTCTTGAAAACAATTCTTTTATTATTTTTGGAAAATTCATATTCCATATGATCTCCCAACATATTATTCCTTCCTTTAGTCGTCAAATTTATTCAATCAGTGGTCCATACCTACTCACTTTTTCTCCTTTTCTAAATCATTAAGTTATTCTAAATCTATCCTTCTCTCTCTTCTATAAATTCCTACCCTTTTGTCTTTCCATGCTTCTTTCTAAATATCTCTGAGGAGAGATTCACTGAGTTTCTCATTTTTGCTACTGTATTTTTAAATTCTGGAATTTCTATTTTCTTCAAATATGCTATATCATTTTTATTAGGTCCAGTTCTCTTGAAATTTTCAATATTGGCATTTACCCTTTGAACAGAGTAAGTGTCTTAGCTCAGGCTGTCATAACAAAATACCATAGATTGAATAGCTTAAACAGCAGAAATTTCTTTTCTCACAGTTCTAGAGGGTACAAATCCAAGATCAAGGTGCCAGCATGGTTAGTTTTGGTTGAAAGTTCTCTTTCTGGCATCTAGATGGCCACCTTCTCACTGTGTCTTCACATTGAAGGTGGAGGAAGAGAGGGAGAAAGGAAGAGAGAGAGAGAGGGAGAATGGCAGAGGGAGAGAGGAAGAAGGAGAGGAGAAGCACTGTGATGTCTCTTCTCGTAAAAGCAATAACCCCATCATGAGGGTTCTGCCCTCATTACCTTATCTAAACCTAATTCTTTTCCAAAGGTCCTGTCTCCAAATACCACATTGGGGGTTATAGCTTCAACATATGCATTTTCAGGGACACATTTCAATCATAGCATTCTACCCCAGGTAGAATTCATGTTCTTCTTGCATGCAAAATACATTCATTCTATACCAACAATACCAAAAATCTTAACTCATTCCCACATCAACTCTAAAGTCTACAGTTCAAATTCTCATAAATATTGTCCAAATGAAGTACGGGTGAGACTCAAGATATGACTTGTCCTGAGGCAAAATTATTCTCCACCTATGAGCCTGTGAAACCAGCCACACTATGTGCTTCCAAAATAATATGGTGGGAGAGGCATAGGAGACATATTTCCTTCCAAAAGGGAAAAATCAGAAGAAAGAAATGGGTGATGGATCCTAAGCAAGTCCACAACCTGGCAAGTCAAATTCCACTGTATCTTAATTCTTGAGTATAGTCTTCTTTGGCTTAGTGTCTTGCTTTCTAAGCCCACTGGGGTGGCAGCATCATTCCCACAGCTCTGCCCCTTTGACTCTACAGTGCCCCATCCCCATGGCTCTAGGTAAGTGTCTGCTCCCTGTAGCTCTGCTGACCCAGGGTCCCACCCCATAGCTCAGATGAGCTGGGGTCCACTGGGTGATCCTTCCTCCAAAGCTCATGGTGAAAGCCACCTGGCCTGTTGAAACTGGGACAATGGCCCTGATGACCTCTGGATCTCCTGTGGAATCATTTTTCCTTCTTCTTGAAGAATAGTGCACATTTGCAGCTGAATAGTTCTATCATCCCATCCTGTCTAATTCAAGAAGTCCAATCAATAGGCTTCCTTAATTTCATCCTGCAATGTTTCTGCTCATATAATCCCATACACTTATCAAATATCTGTTAACCCACCCTTAGCATTATCAGAAAGCTCTATCAGAAAGAGCTTTCTCTTTTTTTCCAATATGAATAGGCTAAGAATTTTCCAAATCTTCACATTCTGATTTCTTTTTGCTTAACAATTGCTTCTTCAATTAATCTCTTGCCATTTGCATTTTACGATAAGCAGTCAGGAGGAACCAAGTTGCTCCTTTAACACTTTGCTTAGAAATATCCTCAGCTAAATATCTAATTTCATTGCTTGCAACTTCATCCTTCCATAAAACACTAGAGCACAGTTCAGTCAAGGTCTTTGCCATTTTATAATAAGGGTCACCTTTCCTCTAGTTTCTAATAAAATATGCCATATTTCCATCTGAGAACTCACCAGAATCACCCTTGATGTCCATATATATATAGTATATACCTCAAAACTCTTCCAGCTTCTACCCATAACCAGTGGCAAGGCCACTCCCACATGTTTAGGTAGTTGTTACAGTAGTACCCGACTCCTGGTACCAAAATATGTCTTAGTCAGCTGGGGCTGCCATAACAAAACAACATAGACTGGGTGGCTTAAACAACAGAAATGTATTTTCTCATCATTCTGGAGGATAGAAGTCCACAGTAGTAAACATAGTTATTTTAAAGTCTGTGTCTAATCACAAAGGCATAAGAATGATACAATGGACTGTGTAGACTTGGGGGGAAGAGTGGGAAGGGGACGAGGGATAAAAGACTACAAATATGTTGCAGTGTATACTGCTCTGGTGATGGGTGCACCAAAATATCATAAATCACCACTGAAGAGCTTACTCATGCAACCAAATACCACCTGTACCCCAATAACTTATGGAAAAAATAAATAAAGTCTGGCTCTAACAACTCCAATATTTTAGATCCTTTTATGTCTGTTTCTATCATCTGTTGTTTTTGCCGCTTGTTCAGATTGTCACGTCTCCTTATGTACCTGAATCTTCTTGATTGTGTTCTAGAAACTGTGAAAATAGAGGTCTAGAACAATGTTAACTTCCTGTAAAGAGAATTTACGTTTTATTTCTGGCAGGTTCCTTGAGGCAATAGAAACCAAGGACCTCGTTAAGTTCAATTTCTGGGATTGAGATTTTTTAAATCACTCAGATGATGAGAAGCTAAACTACATTATATGCCAGGGATAGTTTACTTCCAGTTAACCCTTACCACTAGAGCATAGCCTTTTAGAGTCCCTACCCAAATGAAGAAGGTTTACCAGGGCCCCAACTTTGACTCAAGTTTTTGTCCCCCTGGTTTTGCAAAGCTTTTAAAAATACTGCTCAGTCTTTCAGCCACATTTTCTAGAATCTTCATATTCTCCCAGGAAAAAAGTAGCTCCAAATGCCAGACCCAACCCTCTAAATTTCTATCTTCTCCTAGATCTTGGCCCAGAAATTCTTCACTATTTATTAGCTCTCTGTTCAAGCTAATTAAAAATACGTATTTTTAAATACGTATTTTAAATCAGTGGTCCATGCCTACTGCCCCTTTCCCTAGCCATCATTGAATAATCTTACATCTGTCCTTCTCTGCTTCCCTCTGCAAGAAGGCAGAGGGAAGATATACTCTGGGGACAGCTAAGCTGCATGTTCCAACCATTTAATTTACTGGTTGATCACCTTTGTTGAGTGTCTGTAGTTAGCCTGACAACTAGACTTTCTTGCAAGTAGATTTTATAATTATCATATATGCTTTATATAGGCTTTAATGAAATATATTTTACTTTCACTAAGTATAAAATAGAAGATAATTTTTGTTCTCCTCTGGCTTGATTTCACAGGTCACTATGGATGTCATGGAGTAGGTATCATAATCAGAAGTAAAGGCAGATGCATTCAATGCAAACTGTGTAAATTATTAATCTTATTAAATTTCCATGTCAGAAAAATGACCACCCCAACCTTAAGGTTTGCTTTTGTCACAGTAATAAGGTAGGCAAATGCTTTGGTCCTTGAATTTACATTTTATAGACGATATATAACATAACATGTAATAGATGCTTTATATTTTCAATTATTTCAGAGGTTATTTTACTATTGAAGTCTAAAGTTTTTCTGCTGTACTTTACAGCCACAGTTTGATATTTAAGAGTCACTTATTAGCTTTCTCTCTGCAGTATTTCTTACCTTCCCTCTCATCTCAACCTTCCTTCCATGATTCCTTTTGATTGAGACTTAAGATTCCATTCTATTGGACCAAGGACTGAAGCACAGAAATTATTTGTATAAGATTATACAATTGGTGGCAGAGCTGGCCAATACAC